>NC_134829.1:13881073-14072988 GCF_004210375.1 Tachypleus tridentatus | reverse complement strand
TCATCATGAACTGTTCTGTTTTATACATTACAGGATATGTTACAGATAGCTGAGACACTGTTATCATCATGAACTGTTCTGTTTTATACATTACAGGATATGTTACAGATAGCTGAGACACTGTTATCATCATGAACTGTTCTGTTTTATACATTACAGGATATGTTACAGATAGCTGAGACACTGTTATCATCATGAACTGTTCTGTTTTATACATTACAGGATATGTTACAGATAGCTGAGACACTGTTATCATCATGAACTGTTCTGTTTTATACATTACAGGATATGTTACAGATAGCTGAGACACTGTTATCATCATGAACTGTTCTGTTTTATACATTACAGGATATGTTACAGATAGCTGAGACACTGTTATCATCATGAACTGTTCTGTTTTATACATTACAGGATATGTTACAGATAGCTGAGACACTGTTATCATCATGAACTGTTCTGTTTTATACATTACAGGATATGTTACAGATAGCTGAGACACTGTTATCATCATGAACTGTTCTGTTTTATACATTACAGGATATGTTACAGATAGCTGAGACACTGTTATCATCATGAACTGTTCTGTTTTATACATTACAGGATATGTTACAGATAGCTGAGACACTGTTATCATCATGAACTGTTCTGTTTTATACATTACAGGATATGTTACAGATAGCTGAGACACTGTTATCATCATGAACTGTTCTGTTTTATACATTACAGGATATGTTACAGATAGCTGAGACACTGTTATCATCATGAACTGTTCTGTTTTATACATTACAGGATATGTTACAGATAGCTGAGACACTGTTATCATCATGAACTGTTCTGTTTTATACATTACAGGATATGTTACAGATAGCTGAGACACTGTTATCATCATGAACTGTTCTGTTTTATACATTACAGGATATGTTACAGATAGCTGAGACACTGTTATCATCATGAACTGTTCTGTTTTATACATTACAGGATATGTTACAGATAGCTGAGACACTGTTATCATCATGAACTGTTCTGTTTTATACATTACAGGATATGTTACAGATAGCTGAGACACTGTTATCATCATGAACTGTTCTGTTTTATACATTACAGGATATGTTACAGATAGCTGAGACACTGTTATCATCATGAACTGTTCTGTTTTATACATTACAGGATATGTTACAGATAGCTGAGACACTGTTATCATCATGAACTGTTCTGTTTTATACATTACAGGATATGTTACAGATAGCTGAGACACTGTTATCATCATGAACTGTTCTGTTTTATACATTACAGGATATGTTACAGATAGCTGAGACACTGTTATCATCATGAACTGTTCTGTTTTATACATTACAGGATATGTTACAGATAGCTGAGACACTGTTATCATCATGAACTGTTCTGTTTTATACATTACAGGATATGTTACAGATAGCTGAGACACTGTTATCATCATGAACTGTTCTGTTTTATACATTACAGGATATGTTACAGATAGCTGAGACACTGTTATCATCATGAACTGTTCTGTTTTATACATTACAGGATATGTTACAGATAGCTGAGACACTGTTATCATCATGAACTGTTCTGTTTTATACATTACAGGATATGTTACAGATAGCTGAGACACTGTTATCATCATGAACTGTTCTGTTTTATACATTACAGGATATGTTACAGATAGCTGAGACACTGTTATCATCATGAACTGTTCTGTTTTATACATTACAGGATATGTTACAGATAGCTGAGACACTGTTATCATCATGAACTGTTCTGTTTTATACATTACAGGATATGTTACAGATAGCTGAGACACTGTTATCATCATGAACTGTTCTGTTTTATACATTACAGGATATGTTACAGATAGCTGAGACACTGTTATCATCATGAACTGTTCTGTTTTATACATTACAGGATATGTTACAGATAGCTGAGACACTGTTATCATCATGAACTGTTCTGTTTTATACATTACAGGATATGTTACAGATAGCTGAGACACTGTTATCATCATGAACTGTTCTGTTTTATACATTACAGGATATGTTACAGATAGCTGAGACACTGTTATCATCATGAACTGTTCTGTTTTATACATTACAGGATATGTTACAGATAGCTGAGACACTGTTATCATCATGAACTGTTCTGTTTTATACATTACAGGATATGTTACAGATAGCTGAGACACTGTTATCATCATGAACTGTTCTGTTTTATACATTACAGGATATGTTACAGATAGCTGAGACACTGTTATCATCATGAACTGTTCTGTTTTATACATTACAGGATATGTTACAGATAGCTGAGACACTGTTATCATCATGAACTGTTCTGTTTTATACATTACAGGATATGTTACAGATAGCTGAGACACTGTTATCATCATGAACTGTTCTGTTTTATACATTACAGGATATGTTACAGATAGCTGAGACACTGTTATCATCATGAACTGTTCTGTTTTATACATTACAGGATATGTTACAGATAGCTGAGACACTGTTATCATCATGAACTGTTCTGTTTTATACATTACAGGATATGTTACAGATAGCTGAGACACTGTTATCATCATGAACTGTTCTGTTTTATACATTACAGGATATGTTACAGATAGCTGAGACACTGTTATCATCATGAACTGTTCTGTTTTATACATTACAGGATATGTTACAGATAGCTGAGACACTGTTATCATCATGAACTGTTCTGTTTTATACATTACAGGATATGTTACAGATAGCTGAGACACTGTTATCATCATGAACTGTTCTGTTTTATACATTACAGGATATGTTACAGATAGCTGAGACACTGTTATCATCATGAACTGTTCTGTTTTATACATTACAGGATATGTTACAGATAGCTGAGACACTGTTATCATCATGAACTGTTCTGTTTTATACATTACAGGATATGTTACAGATAGCTGAGACACTGTTATCATCATGAACTGTTCTGTTTTATACATTACAGGATATGTTACAGATAGCTGAGACACTGTTATCATCATGAACTGTTCTGTTTTATACATTACAGGATATGTTACAGATAGCTGAGACACTGTTATCATCATGAACTGTTCTGTTTTATACATTACAGGATATGTTACAGATAGCTGAGACACTGTTATCATCATGAACTGTTCTGTTTTATACATTACAGGATATGTTACAGATAGCTGAGACACTGTTATCATCATGAACTGTTCTGTTTTATACATTACAGGATATGTTACAGATAGCTGAGACACTGATTGTTCATCATGAACTGTTCTGTTTTATACATTACAGGATATGTTACAGATAGCTGAGACACTGTTATCATCATGAACTGTTCTGTTTTATACATTACAGGATATGTTACAGATAGCTGAGACATGATAGCTGAGACACTTATCATCATGAACTGTTCTGTTTTATACATTACAGGATATGTTACAGATAGCTGAGACACTGTTATCATCATGAAATGTTCTGTTTTATACATTACAGGATATGTTACAGATAGCTGAGACACTGTTATCATCATGAACTGTTCTGTTTTATACATTACAGGATATGTTACAGATAGCTGAGACACTGTTATCATCATGAACTGTTCTGTTTTATACATTACAGGATATGTTACAGATAGCTGAGACACTGTTATCATCATGAACTGTTCTGTTTTATACATTACAGGATATGTTACAGATAGCTGAGACACTGTTATCATCATGAACTGTTCTGTTTTATACATTACAGGATATGTTACAGATAGCTGAGACACTGTTATCATCATGAACTGTTCTGTTTTATACATTACAGGATATGTTACAGATAGCTGAGACACTGTTATCATCATGAACTGTTCTGTTTTATACATTACAGGATATGTTACAGATAGCTGAGACACTGTTATCATCATGAACTGTTCTGTTTTATACATTACAGGATATGTTACAGATAGCTGAGACACTGTTATCATCATGAACTGTTCTGTTTTATACATTACAGGATATGTTACAGATAGCTGAGACACTGTTATCATCATGAACTGTTCTGTTTTATACATTACAGGATATGTTACAGATAGCTGAGACACTGTTATCATCATGAACTGTTCTGTTTTATACATTACAGGATATGTTACAGATAGCTGAGACACTGTTATCATCATGAACTGTTCTGTTTTATACATTACAGGATATGTTACAGATAGCTGAGACACTGTTATCATCATGAACTGTTCTGTTTTATACATTACAGGATATGTTACAGATAGCTGAGACACTGTTATCATCATGAACTGTTCTGTTTTATACATTACAGGATATGTTACAGATAGCTGAGACACTGTTATCATCATGAACTGTTCTGTTTTATACATTACAGGATATGTTACAGATAGCTGAGACACTGTTATCATCATGAACTGTTCTGTTTTATACATTACAGGATATGTTACAGATAGCAGATAGCTGAGACACTGTTATCATCATGAACTGTTCTGTTTTATACATTACAGGATATGTTACAGATAGCTGAGACACTGTTATCATCATGAACTGTTCTGTTTTATACATTACAGGATATGTTACAGATAGCTGAGACACTGTTATCATCATGAACTGTTCTGTTTTATACATTACAGGATATGTTACAGATAGCTGAGACACTGTTATCATCATGAACTGTTCTGTTTTATACATTACAGGATATGTTACAGATAGCTGAGACACTGTTATCATCATGAACTGTTCTGTTTTATACATTACAGGATATGTTACAGATAGCTGAGACACTGTTATCATCATGAACTGTTCTGTTTTATACATTACAGGATATGTTACAGATAGCTGAGACACTGTTATCATCATGAACTGTTCTGTTTTATACATTACAGGATATGTTACAGATAGCTGAGACACTGTTATCATCATGAACTGTTCTGTTTTATACATTACAGGATATGTTACAGATAGCTGAGACACTGTTATCATCATGAACTGTTCTGTTTTATACATTACAGGATATGTTACAGATAGCTGAGACACTGTTATCATCATGAACTGTTCTGTTTTATACATTACAGGATATGTTACAGATAGCTGAGACACTGTTATCATCATGAACTGTTCTGTTTTATACATTACAGGATATGTTACAGATAGCTGAGACACTGTTATCATCATGAACTGTTCTGTTTTATACATTACAGGATATGTTACAGATAGCTGAGACACTGTTATCATCATGAACTGTTCTGTTTTATACATTACAGGATATGTTACAGATAGCTGAGACACTGTTATCATCATGAACTGTTCTGTTTTATACATTACAGGATATGTTACAGATAGCTGAGACACTGTTATCATCATGAACTGTTCTGTTTTATACATTACAGGATATGTTACAGATAGCTGAGACACTGTTATCATCATGAACTGTTCTGTTTTATACATTACAGGATATGTTACAGATAGCTGAGACACTGTTATCATCATGAACTGTTCTGTTTTATACATTACAGGATATGTTACAGATAGCTGAGACACTGTTATCATCATGAACTGTTCTGTTTTATACATTACAGGATATGTTACAGATAGCTGAGACACTGTTATCATCATGAACTGTTCTGTTTTATACATTACAGGATATGTTACAGATAGCTGAGACACTGTTATCATCATGAACTGTTCTGTTTTATACATTACAGGATATGTTACAGATAGCTGAGACACTGTTATCATCATGAACTGTTCTGTTTTATACATTACAGGATATGTTACAGATAGCTGAGACACTGTTATCATCATGAACTGTTCTGTTTTATACATTACAGGATATGTTACAGATAGCTGAGACACTGTTATCATCATGAACTGTTCTGTTTTATACATTACAGGATATGTTACAGATAGCTGAGACACTGTTATCATCATGAACTGTTCTGTTTTATACATTACAGGATATGTTACAGATAGCTGAGACACTGTTATCATCATGAACTGTTCTGTTTTATACATTACAGGATATGTTACAGATAGCTGAGACACTGTTATCATCATGAACTGTTCTGTTTTATACATTACAGGATATGTTACAGATAGCTGAGACACTGTTATCATCATGAACTGTTCTGTTTTATACATTACAGGATATGTTACAGATAGCTGAGACACTGTTATCATCATGAACTGTTCTGTTTTATACATTACAGGATATGTTACAGATAGCTGAGACACTGTTATCATCATGAACTGTTCTGTTTTATACATTACAGGATATGTTACAGATAGCTGAGACACTGTTATCATCATGAACTGTTCTGTTTTATACATTACAGGATATGTTACAGATAGCTGAGACACTGTTATCATCATGAACTGTTCTGTTTTATACATTACAGGATATGTTACAGATAGCTGAGACACTGTTATCATCATGAACTGTTCTGTTTTATACATTACAGGATATGTTACAGATAGCTGAGACACTGTTATCATCATGAACTGTTCTGTTTTATACATTACAGGATATGTTACAGATAGTTACAGATAGCTGAGACACTGTTATCATCATGAACTGTTCTGTTTTATACATTACAGGATATGTTACAGATAGCTGAGACACTGTTATCATCATGAACTGAACTGTTTTTTATACATTACAGGATATGTTACAGATAGATGAGACACTGTTATCATCATGAACTGTTCTGTTTTATACATTACAGGATATGTTACAGATAGCTGAGACACTGTTATCATCATGAACTGTTCTGTTTTATACATTACAGGATATGTTACAGATAGCTGAGACACTGTTATCATCATGAACTGTTCTGTTTTATACATTACAGGATATGTTACAGATAGCTGAGACACTGTTATCATCATGAACTGTTCTGTTTTATACATTACAGGATATGTTACAGATAGCTGAGACACTGTTATCATCATGAACTGTTCTGTTTTATACATTACAGGATATGTTACAGATAGCTGAGACACTGTTATCATCATGAACTGTTCTGTTTTATACATTACAGGATATGTTACAGATAGCTGAGACACTGTTATCATCATGAACTGTTCTGTTTTATACATTACAGGATATGTTACAGATAGCTGAGACACTGTTATCATCATGAACTGTTCTGTTTTATACATTACAGGATATGTTACAGATAGCTGAGACACTGTTATCATCATGAACTGTTCTGTTTTATACATTACAGGATATGTTACAGATAGCTGAGACACTGTTATCATCATGAACTGTTCTGTTTTATACATTACAGGATATGTTACAGATAGCTGAGACACTGTTATCATCATGAACTGTTCTGTTTTATACATTACAGGATATGTTACAGATAGCTGAGACACTGTTATCATCATGAACTGTTCTGTTTTATACATTACAGGATATGTTACAGATAGCTGAGAGACTGAGACACTGTTATCATCATGAACTGTTCTGTTTTATACATTACAGGATATGTTACAGATAGCTGAGACACTGTTATCATCATGAACTGTTCTGTTTTATACATTACAGGATATGTTACAGATAGCTGAGACACTGTTATCATCATGAACTGTTCTGTTTTATACATTACAGGATATGTTACAGATAGCTGAGACACTGTTATCATCATGAACTGTTCTGTTTTATACATTACAGGATATGTTACAGATAGCTGAGACACTGTTATCATCATGAACTGTTCTGTTTTATACATTACAGGATATGTTACAGATAGCTGAGACACTGTTATCATCATGAACTGTTCTGTTTTATACATTACAGGATATGTTACAGATAGCTGAGACACTGTTATCATCATGAACTGTTCTGTTTTATACATTACAGGATATGTTACAGATAGCTGAGACACTGTTATCATCATGAACTGTTCTGTTTTATACATTACAGGATATGTTACAGATAGCTGAGACACTGTTATCATCATGAACTGTTCTGTTTTATACATTACAGGATATGTTACAGATAGCTGAGACACTGTTATCATCATGAACTGTTCTGTTTTATACATTACAGGATATGTTACAGATAGCTGAGACACTGTTATCATCATGAACTGTTCTGTTTTATACATTACAGGATATGTTACAGATAGCTGAGACACTGTTATCATCATGAACTGTTCTGTTTTATACATTACAGGATATGTTACAGATAGCTGAGACACTGTTATCATCATGAACTGTTCTGTTTTATACATTACAGGATATGTTACAGATAGCTGAGACACTGTTATCATCATGAACTGTTCTGTTTTATACATTACAGGATATGTTACAGATAGCTGAGACACTGTTATCATCATGAACTGTTCTGTTTTATACATTACAGGATATGTTACAGATAGCTGAGACACTGTTATCATCATGAACTGTTCTGTTTTATACATTACAGGATATGTTACAGATAGCTGAGACACTGTTATCATCATGAACTGTTCTGTTTTATACATTACAGGATATGTTACAGATAGCTGAGACACTGTTATCATCATGAACTGTTCTGTTTTATACATTACAGGATATGTTACAGATAGCTGAGACACTGTTATCATCATGAACTGTTCTGTTTTATACATTACAGGATATGTTACAGATAGCTGAGACACTGTTATCATCATGAACTGTTCTGTTTTATACATTACAGGATATGTTACAGATAGCTGAGACACTGTTATCATCATGAACTGTTCTGTTTTATACATTACAGGATATGTTACAGATAGCTGAGACACTGTTATCATCATGAACTGTTCTGTTTTATACATTACAGGATATGTTACAGATAGCTGAGACACTGTTATCATCATGAACTGTTCTGTTTTATACATTACAGGATATGTTACAGATAGCTGAGACACTGTTATCATCATGAACTGTTCTGTTTTATACATTACAGGATATGTTACAGATAGCTGAGACACTGTTATCATCATGAACTGTTCTGTTTTATACATTACAGGATATGTTACAGATAGCTGAGACACTGTTATCATCATGAACTGTTCTGTTTTATACATTACAGGATATGTTACAGATAGCTGAGACACTGTTATCATCATGAACTGTTCTGTTTTATACATTACAGGATATGTTACAGATAGCTGAGACACTGTTATCATCATGAACTGTTCTGTTTTATACATTACAGGATATGTTACAGATAGCTGAGACACTGTTATCATCATGAACTGTTCTGTTTTATACATTACAGGATATGTTACAGATAGCTGAGACACTGTTATCATCATGAACTGTTCTGTTTTATACATTACAGGATATGTTACAGATAGCTGAGACACTGTTATCATCATGAACTGTTCTGTTTTATACATTACAGGATATGTTACAGATAGCTGAGACACTGTTATCATCATGAACTGTTCTGTTTTATACATTACAGGATATGTTACAGATAGCTGAGACACTGTTATCATCATGAACTGTTCTGTTTTATACATTACAGGATATGTTACAGATAGCTGAGACACTGTTATCATCATGAACTGTTCTGTTTTATACATTACAGGATATGTTACAGATAGCTGAGACACTGTTATCATCATGAACTGTTCTGTTTTATACATTACAGGATATGTTACAGATAGCTGAGACACTGTTATCATCATGAACTGTTCTGTTTTATACATTACAGGATATGTTACAGATAGCTGAGACACTGTTATCATCATGAACTGTTCTGTTTTATACATTACAGGATATGTTACAGATAGCTGAGACACTGTTATCATCATGAACTGTTCTGTTTTATACATTACAGGATATGTTACAGATAGCTGAGACACTGTTATCATCATGAACTGTTCTGTTTTATACATTACAGGATATGTTACAGATAGCTGAGACACTGTTATCATCATGAACTGTTCTGTTTTATACATTACAGGATATGTTACAGATAGCTGAGACACTGTTATCATCATGAACTGTTCTGTTTTATACATTACAGGATATGTTACAGATAGCTGAGACACTGTTATCATCATGAACTGTTCTGTTTTATACATTACAGGATATGTTACAGATAGCTGAGACACTGTTATCATCATGAACTGTTCTGTTTTATACATTACAGGATATGTTACAGATAGCTGAGACACTGTTATCATCATGAACTGTTCTGTTTTATACATTACAGGATATGTTACAGATAGCTGAGACACTGTTATCATCATGAACTGTTCTGTTTTATACATTACAGGATATGTTACAGATAGCTGAGACACTGTTATCATCATGAACTGTTCTGTTTTATACATTACAGGATATGTTACAGATAGCTGAGACACTGTTATCATCATGAACTGTTCTGTTTTATACATTACAGGATATGTTACAGATAGCTGAGACACTGTTATCATCATGAACTGTTCTGTTTTATACATTACAGGATATGTTACAGATAGCTGAGACACTGTTATCATCATGAACTGTTCTGTTTTATACATTACAGGATATGTTACAGATAGCTGAGACACTGTTATCATCATGAACTGTTCTGTTTTATACATTACAGGATATGTTACAGATAGCTGAGACACTGTTATCATCATGAACTGTTCTGTTTTATACATTACAGGATATGTTACAGATAGCTGAGACACTGTTATCATCATGAACTGTTCTGTTTTATACATTACAGGATATGTTACAGATAGCTGAGACACTGTTATCATCATGAACTGTTCTGTTTTATACATTACAGGATATGTTACAGATAGCTGAGACACTGTTATCATCATGAACTGTTCTGTTTTATACATTACAGGATATGTTACAGATAGCTGAGACACTGTTATCATCATGAACTGTTCTGTTTTATACATTACAGGATATGTTACAGATAGCTGAGACACTGTTATCATCATGAACTGTTCTGTTTTATACATTACAGGATATGTTACAGATAGCTGAGACACTGTTATCATCATGAACTGTTCTGTTTTATACATTACAGGATATGTTACAGATAGCTGAGACACTGTTATCATCATGAACTGTTCTGTTTTATACATTACAGGATATGTTACAGATAGCTGAGACACTGTTATCATCATGAACTGTTCTGTTTTATACATTACAGGATATGTTACAGATAGCTGAGACACTGTTATCATCATGAACTGTTCTGTTTTATACATTACAGGATATGTTACAGATAGCTGAGACACTGTTATCATCATGAACTGTTCTGTTTTATACATTACAGGATATGTTACAGATAGCTGAGACACTGTTATCATCATGAACTGTTCTGTTTTATACATTACAGGATATGTTACAGATAGCTGAGACACTGTTATCATCATGAACTGTTCTGTTTTATACATTACAGGATATGTTACAGATAGCTGAGACACTGTTATCATCATGAACTGTTCTGTTTTATACATTACAGGATATGTTACAGATAGCTGAGACACTGTTATCATCATGAACTGTTCTGTTTTATACATTACAGGATATGTTACAGATAGCTGAGACACTGTTATCATCATGAACTGTTCTGTTTTATACATTACAGGATATGTTACAGATAGCTGAGACACTGTTATCATCATGAACTGTTCTGTTTTATACATTACAGGATATGTTACAGATAGCTGAGACACTGTTATCATCATGAACTGTTCTGTTTTATACATTACAGGATATGTTACAGATAGCTGAGACACTGTTATCATCATGAACTGTTCTGTTTTATACATTACAGGATATGTTACAGATAGCTGAGACACTGTTATCATCATGAACTGTTCTGTTTTATACATTACAGGATATGTTACAGATAGCTGAGACACTGTTATCATCATGAACTGTTCTGTTTTATACATTACAGGATATGTTACAGATAGCTGAGACACTGTTATCATCATGAACTGTTCTGTTTTATACATTACAGGATATGTTACAGATAGCTGAGACACTGTTATCATCATGAACTGTTCTGTTTTATACATTACAGGATATGTTACAGATAGCTGAGACACTGTTATCATCATGAACTGTTCTGTTTTATACATTACAGGATATGTTACAGATAGCTGAGACACTGTTATCATCATGAACTGTTCTGTTTTATACATTACAGGATATGTTACAGATAGCTGAGACACTGTTATCATCATGAACTGTTCTGTTTTATACATTACAGGATATGTTACAGATAGCTGAGACACTGTTATCATCATGAACTGTTCTGTTTTATACATTACAGGATATGTTACAGATAGCTGAGACACTGTTATCATCATGAACTGTTCTGTTTTATACATTACAGGATATGTTACAGATAGCTGAGACACTGTTATCATCATGAACTGTTCTGTTTTATACATTACAGGATATGTTACAGATAGCTGAGACACTGTTATCATCATGAACTGTTCTGTTTTATACATTACAGGATATGTTACAGATAGCTGAGACACTGTTATCATCATGAACTGTTCTGTTTTATACATTACAGGATATGTTACAGATAGCTGAGACACTGTTATCATCATGAACTGTTCTGTTTTATACATTACAGGATATGTTACAGATAGCTGAGACACTGTTATCATCATGAACTGTTCTGTTTTATACATTACAGGATATGTTACAGATAGCTGAGACACTGTTATCATCATGAACTGTTCTGTTTTATACATTACAGGATATGTTACAGATAGCTGAGACACTGTTATCATCATGAACTGTTCTGTTTTATACATTACAGGATATGTTACAGATAGCTGAGACACTGTTATCATCATGAACTGTTCTGTTTTATACATTACAGGATATGTTACAGATAGCTGAGACACTGTTATCATCATGAACTGTTCTGTTTTATACATTACAGGATATGTTACAGATAGCTGAGACACTGTTATCATCATGAACTGTTCTGTTTTATACATTACAGGATATGTTACAGATAGCTGAGACACTGTTATCATCATGAACTGTTCTGTTTTATACATTACAGGATATGTTACAGATAGCTGAGACACTGTTATCATCATGAACTGTTCTGTTTTATACATTACAGGATATGTTACAGATAGCTGAGACACTGTTATCATCATGAACTGTTCTGTTTTATACATTACAGGATATGTTACAGATAGCTGAGACACTGTTATCATCATGAACTGTTCTGTTTTATACATTACAGGATATGTTACAGATAGCTGAGACACTGTTATCATCATGAACTGTTCTGTTTTATACATTACAGGATATGTTACAGATAGCTGAGACACTGTTATCATCATGAACTGTTCTGTTTTATACATTACAGGATATGTTACAGATAGCTGAGACACTGTTATCATCATGAACTGTTCTGTTTTATACATTACAGGATATGTTACAGATAGCTGAGACACTGTTATCATCATGAACTGTTCTGTTTTATACATTACAGGATATGTTACAGATAGCTGAGACACTGTTATCATCATGAACTGTTCTGTTTTATACATTACAGGATATGTTACAGATAGCTGAGACACTGTTATCATCATGAACTGTTCTGTTTTATACATTACAGGATATGTTACAGATAGCTGAGACACTGTTATCATCATGAACTGTTCTGTTTTATACATTACAGGATATGTTACAGATAGCTGAGACACTGTTATCATCATGAACTGTTCTGTTTTATACATTA
This sequence comes from Tachypleus tridentatus, assembly GCF_004210375.1. Lineage (NCBI taxonomy): Eukaryota > Metazoa > Arthropoda > Merostomata > Xiphosura > Limulidae > Tachypleus > Tachypleus tridentatus. The sequence goes on along the minus strand of NC_134829.1, from coordinate 14,059,246 downwards.
CAGGATATGTTACAGATAGCTGAGACACTGTTATCATCATGAACTGTTCTGTTTTATACATTACAGGATATGTTACAGATAGCTGAGACACTGTTATCATCATGAACTGTTCTGTTTTATACATTACAGGATATGTTACAGATAGCTGAGACACTGTTATCATCATGAACTGTTCTGTTTTATACATTACAGGATATGTTACAGATAGCTGAGACACTGTTATCATCATGAACTGTTCTGTTTTATACATTACAGGATATGTTACAGATAGCTGAGACACTGTTATCATCATGAACTGTTCTGTTTTATACATTACAGGATATGTTACAGATAGCTGAGACACTGTTATCATCATGAACTGTTCTGTTTTATACATTACAGGATATGTTACAGATAGCTGAGACACTGTTATCATCATGAACTGTTCTGTTTTATACATTACAGGATATGTTACAGATAGCTGAGACACTGTTATCATCATGAACTGTTCTGTTTTATACATTACAGGATATGTTACAGATAGCTGAGACACTGTTATCATCATGAACTGTTCTGTTTTATACATTACAGGATATGTTACAGATAGCTGAGACACTGTTATCATCATGAACTGTTCTGTTTTATACATTACAGGATATGTTACAGATAGCTGAGACACTGTTATCATCATGAACTGTTCTGTTTTATACATTACAGGATATGTTACAGATAGCTGAGACACTGTTATCATCATGAACTGTTCTGTTTTATACATTACAGGATATGTTACAGATAGCTGAGACACTGTTATCATCATGAACTGTTCTGTTTTATACATTACAGGATATGTTACAGATAGCTGAGACACTGTTATCATCATGAACTGTTCTGTTTTATACATTACAGGATATGTTACAGATAGCTGAGACACTGTTATCATCATGAACTGTTCTGTTTTATACATTACAGGATATGTTACAGATAGCTGAGACACTGTTATCATCATGAACTGTTCTGTTTTATACATTACAGGATATGTTACAGATAGCTGAGACACTGTTATCATCATGAACTGTTCTGTTTTATACATTACAGGATATGTTACAGATAGCTGAGACACTGTTATCATCATGAACTGTTCTGTTTTATACATTACAGGATATGTTACAGATAGCTGAGACACTGTTATCATCATGAACTGTTCTGTTTTATACATTACAGGATATGTTACAGATAGCTGAGACACTGTTATCATCATGAACTGTATATGTTACAGATAGCTGAGACACTAGCTGAGACACTGTTATCATCATGAACTGTTCTGTTTTATACATTACAGGATATGTTACAGATAGCTGAGACACTGTTATCATCATGAACTGTTCTGTTTTATACATTACAGGATATGTTACAGATAGCTGAGACACTGTTATCATCATGAACTGTTCTGTTTTATACATTACAGGATATGTTACAGATAGCTGAGACACTGTTATCATCATGAACTGTTCTGTTTTATACATTACAGGATATGTTACAGATAGCTGAGACACTGTTATCATCATGAACTGTTCTGTTTTATACATTACAGGATATGTTACAGATAGCTGAGACACTGTTATCATCATGAACTGTTCTGTTTTATACATTACAGGATATGTTACAGATAGCTGAGACACTGTTATCATCATGAACTGTTCTGTTTTATACATTACAGGATATGTTACAGATAGCTGAGACACTGTTATCATCATGAACTGTTCTGTTTTATACATTACAGGATATGTTACAGATAGCTGAGACACTGTTATCATCATGAACTGTTCTGTTTTATACATTACAGGATATGTTACAGATAGCTGAGACACTGTTATCATCATGAACTGTTCTGTTTTATACATTACAGGATATGTTACAGATAGCTGAGACACTGTTATCATCATGAACTGTTCTGTTTTATACATTACAGGATATGTTACAGATAGCTGAGACACTGTTATCATCATGAACTGTTCTGTTTTATACATTACAGGATATGTTACAGATAGCTGAGACACTGTTATCATCATGAACTGTTCTGTTTTATACATTACAGGATATGTTACAGATAGCTGAGACACTGTTATCATCATGAACTGTTCTGTTTTATACATTACAGGATATGTTACAGATAGCTGAGACACTGTTATCATCATGAACTGTTCTGTTTTTTACATTAGACGATATGTTACAGATAGCTGAGACACTGTTATCATCATGAACTGTTCTGTTTTATACATTACAGGATATGTTACAGATAGCTGAGACACTGTCATCATCATGAACTGTTCTGTTTTATACATTACAGGATATGTTACAGATAGCTGAGACACTGTTATCATCATGAATGTTTTATACATTACAGGATATGTTACAGATAGCTGAGACACTGTTATCATCATGAACTGTTCTGTTTTATACATTACAGGATATGTTACAGATAGCTGAGACACTGTTATCATCATGAACTGTTCTGTTTTATACATTACAGGATATGTTACAGATAGCTGAGACACTGTTATCATCATGAACTGTTCTGTTTTATACATTACAGGATATGTTACAGATAGCTGAGACACTGTTATCATCATGAACTGTTCTGTTTTATACATTACAGGATATGTTACAGATAGCTGAGACACTGTTATCATCATGAACTGTTCTGTTTTATACATTACAGGATATGTTACAGATAGCTGAGACACTGTTATCATCATGAACTGTTCTGTTTTATACATTACAGGATATGTTACAGATAGCTGAGACACTGTTATCATCATGAACTGTTCTGTTTTATACATTACAGGATATGTTACAGATAGCTGAGACACTGTTATCATCATGAACTGTTCTGTTTTATACATTACAGGATATGTTACAGATAGCTGAGACACTGTTATCATCATGAACTGTTCTGTTTTATACATTACAGGATATGTTACAGATAGCTGAGACACTGTTATCATCATGAACTGTTCTGTTTTATACATTACAGGATATGTTACAGATAGCTGAGACACTGTTATCATCATGAACTGTTCTGTTTTATACATTACAGGATATGTTACAGATAGCTGAGACACTGTTATCATCATGAACTGTTCTGTTTTATACATTACAGGATATGTTACAGATAGCTGAGACACTGTTATCATCATGAACTGTTCTGTTTTATACATTACAGGATATGTTACAGATAGCTGAGACACTGTTATCATCATGAACTGTTCTGTTTTATACATTACAGGATATGTTACAGATAGCTGAGACACTGTTATCATCATGAACTGTTCTGTTTTATACATTACAGGATATGTTACAGATAGCTGAGACACTGTTATCATCATGAACTGTTCTGTTTTATACATTACAGGATATGTTACAGATAGCTGAGACACTGTTATCATCATGAACTGTTCTGTTTTATACATTACAGGATATGTTACAGATAGCTGAGACACTGTTATCATCATGAACTGTTCTGTTTTATACATTACAGGATATGTTACAGATAGCTGAGACACTGTTATCATCATGAACTGTTCTGTTTTATACATTACAGGATATGTTACAGATAGCTGAGACACTGTTATCATCATGAACTGTTCTGTTTTATACATTACAGGATATGTTACAGATAGCTGAGACACTGTTATCATCATGAACTGTTCTGTTTTATACATTACAGGATATGTTACAGATAGCTGAGACACTGTTATCATCATGAACTGTTCTGTTTTATACATTACAGGATACAGATATGTTACAGATAGCTGAGACACTGTTATCATCATGAACTGTTCTGTTTTATACATTACAGGATATGTTACAGATAGCTGAGACACTGTTATCATCATGAACTGTTCTGTTTTATACATTACAGGATATGTTACAGATAGCTGAGACACTGTTATCATCATGAACTGTTCTGTTTTATACATTACAGGATATGTTACAGATAGCTGAGACACTGTTATCATCATGAACTGTTCTGTTTTATACATTACAGGATATGTTACAGATAGCTGAGACACTGTTATCATCATGAACTGTTCTGTTTTATACATTACAGGATATGTTACAGATAGCTGAGACACTGTTATCATCATGAACTGTTCTGTTTTATACATTACAGGATATGTTACAGATAGCTGAGACACTGTTATCATCATGAACTGTTCTGTTTTATACATTACAGGATATGTTACAGATAGCTGAGACACTGTTATCATCATGAACTGTTCTGTTTTATACATTACAGGATATGTTACAGATAGCTGAGACACTGTTATCATCATGAACTGTTCTGTTTTATACATTACAGGATATGTTACAGATAGCTGAGACACTGTTATCATCATGAACTGTTCTGTTTTATACATTACAGGATATGTTACAGATAGCTGAGACACTGTTATCATCATGAACTGTTCTGTTTTATACATTACAGGATATGTTACAGATAGCTGAGACACTGTTATCATCATGAACTGTTCTGTTTTATACATTACAGGATATGTTACAGATAGCTGAGACACTGTTATCATCATGAACTGTTCTGTTTTATACATTACAGGATATGTTACAGATAGCTGAGACACTGTTATCATCATGAACTGTTCTGTTTTATACATTACAGGATATGTTACAGATAGCTGAGACACTGTTATCATCATGAACTGTTCTGTTTTATACATTACAGGATATGTTACAGATAGCTGAGACACTTTTATCATCATGAACTGTTCTGTTTTATACATTACAGGATATGTTACAGATAGCTGAGACTGTTATCATCATGAACTTTTCTGTTTTATACATTACAGGATATGTTACAGATAGCAGAGACACTGTTATCATCATGAACTGTTCTGTTTTATACATTACAGGATATGTTACAGATAGCTGAGACACTGTTATCATCATGAACTGTTCTGTTTTATACATTACAGGATATGTTACAGATAGCTGAGACACTGTTATCATCATGAACTGTTCTGTTTTATACATTACAGGATATGTTACAGATACTGAGTTATCATCATGAACTGTTCTGTTTTATACATTACAGGATATGTTACAGATAGCTGAGACACTGTTATCATCATGAACTGTTCTGTTTTATACATTACAGGATATGTTACAGATAGCTGAGACACTGTTATCATCATGAACTGTTCTGTTTTATACATTACAGGATATGTTACAGATAGCTGAGACACTGTTATCATCATGAACTGTTCTGTTTTATACATTACAGGATATGTTACAGATAGCTGAGACACTGTTATCATCATGAACTGTTCTGTTTTATACATTACAGGATATGTTACAGATAGCTGAGACACTGTTATCATCATGAACTGTTCTGTTTTATACATTACAGGATATGTTACAGATAGCTGAGACACTGTTATCATCATGAACTGTTCTGTTTTATACATTACAGGATATGTTACAGATAGCTGAGACACTGTTATCATCATGAACTGTTCTGTTTTATACATTACAGGATATGTTACAGATAGCTGAGACACTGTTATCATCATGAACTGTTCTGTTTTATACATTACAGGATATGTTACAGATAGCTGAGACACTGTTATCATCATGAACTGTTCTGTTTTATACATTACAGGATATGTTACAGATAGCTGAGACACTGTTATCATCATGAACTGTTCTGTTTTATACATTACAGGATATGTTACAGATAGCTGAGACACTGTTATCATCATGAACTGTTCTGTTTTATACATTACAGGATATGTTACAGATAGCTGAGACACTGTTATCATCATGAACTGTTCTGTTTTATACATTACAGGATATGTTACAGATAGCTGAGACACTGTTATCATCATGAACTGTTCTGTTTTATACATTACAGGATATGTTACAGATAGCTGAGACACTGTTATCATCATGAACTGTTCTGTTTTATACATTACAGGATATGTTACAGATAGCTGAGACACTGTTATCATCATGAACTGTTCTGTTTTATACATTACAGGATATGTTACAGATAGCTGAGACACTGTTATCATCATGAACTGTTCTGTTTTATACATTACAGGATATGTTACAGATAGCTGAGACACTGTTATCATCATGAACTGTTCTGTTTTATACATTACAGGATATGTTACAGATAGCTGAGACACTGTTATCATCATGAACTGTTCTGTTTTATACATTACAGGATATGTTACAGATAGCTGAGACACTGTTATCATCATGAACTGTTCTGTTTTATACATTACAGGATATGTTACAGATAGCTGAGACACTGTTATCATCATGAACTGTTCTGTTTTATACATTACAGGATATGTTACAGATAGCTGAGACACTGTTATCATCATGAACTGTTCTGTTTTATACATTACAGGATATGTTACAGATAGCTGAGACACTGTTATCATCATGAACTGTTCTGTTTTATACATTACAGGATATGTTACAGATAGCTGAGACACTGTTATCATCATGAACTGTTCTGTTTTATACATTACAGGATATGTTACAGATAGCTGAGACACTGTTATCATCATGAACTGTTCTGTTTTATACATTACAGGATATGTTACAGATAGCTGAGACACTGTTATCATCATGAACTGTTCTGTTTTATACATTACAGGATATGTTACAGATAGCTGAGACACTGTTATCATCATGAACTGTTCTGTTTTATACATTACAGGATATGTTACAGATAGCTGAGACACTGTTATCATCATGAACTGTTCTGTTTTATACATTACAGGATATGTTACAGATAGCTGAGACACTGTTATCATCATGAACTGTTCTGTTTTATACATTACAGGATATGTTACAGATAGCTGAGACACTGTTATCATCATGAACTGTTCTGTTTTATACATTACAGGATATGTTACAGATAGCTGAGACACTGTTATCATCATGAACTGTTCTGTTTTATACATTACAGGATATGTTACAGATAGCTGAGACACTGTTATCATCATGAACTGTTCTGTTTTATACATTACAGGATATGTTACAGATAGCTGAGACACTGTTATCATCATGAACTGTTCTGTTTTATACATTACAGGATATGTTACAGATAGCTGAGACACTGTTATCATCATGAACTGTTCTGTTTTATACATTACAGGATATGTTACAGATAGCTGAGACACTGTTATCATCATGAACTGTTCTGTTTTATACATTACAGGATATGTTACAGATAGCTGAGACACTGTTATCATCATGAACTGTTCTGTTTTATACATTACAGGATATGTTACAGATAGCTGAGACACTGTTATCATCATGAACTGTTCTGTTTTATACATTACAGGATATGTTACAGATAGCTGAGACACTGTTATCATCATGAACTGTTCTGTTTTATACATTACAGGATATGTTACAGATAGCTGAGACACTGTTATCATCATGAACTGTTCTGTTTTATACATTACAGGATATGTTACAGATAGCTGAGACACTGTTATCATCATGAACTGTTCTGTTTTATACATTACAGGATATGTTACAGATAGCTGAGACACTGTTATCATCATGAACTGTTCTGTTTTATACATTACAGGATATGTTACAGATAGCTGAGACACTGTTATCATCATGAACTGTTCTGTTTTATACATTACAGGATATGTTACAGATAGCTGAGACACTGTTATCATCATGAACTGTTCTGTTTTATACATTACAGGATATGTTACAGATAGCTGAGACACTGTTATCATCATGAACTGTTCTGTTTTATACATTACAGGATATGTTACAGATAGCTGAGACACTGTTATCATCATGAACTGTTCTGTTTTATACATTACAGGATATGTTACAGATAGCTGAGACACTGTTATCATCATGAACTGTTCTGTTTTATACATTACAGGATATGTTACAGATAGCTGAGACACTGTTATCATCATGAACTGTTCTGTTTTATACATTACAGGATATGTTACAGATAGCTGAGACACTGTTATCATCATGAACTGTTCTGTTTTATACATTACAGGATATGTTACAGATAGCTGAGACACTGTTATCATCATGAACTGTTCTGTTTTATACATTACAGGATATGTTACAGATAGCTGAGACACTGTTATCATCATGAACTGTTCTGTTTTATACATTACAGGATATGTTACAGATAGCTGAGACACTGTTATCATCATGAACTGTTCTGTTTTATACATTACAGGATATGTTACAGATAGCTGAGACACTGTTATCATCATGAACTGTTCTGTTTTATACATTACAGGATATGTTACAGATAGCTGAGACACTGTTATCATCATGAACTGTTCTGTTTTATACATTACAGGATATGTTACAGATAGCTGAGACACTGTTATCATCATGAACTGTTCTGTTTTATACATTACAGGATATGTTACAGATAGCTGAGACACTGTTATCATCATGAACTGTTCTGTTTTATACATTACAGGATATGTTACAGATAGCTGAGACACTGTTATCATCATGAACTGTTCTGTTTTATACATTACAGGATATGTTACAGATAGCTGAGACACTGTTATCATCATGAACTGTTCTGTTTTATACATTACAGGATATGTTACAGATAGCTGAGACACTGTTATCATCATGAACTGTTCTGTTTTATACATTACAGGATATGTTACAGATAGCTGAGACACTGTTATCATCATGAACTGTTCTGTTTTATACATTACAGGATATGTTACAGATAGCTGAGACACTGTTATCATCATGAACTGTTCTGTTTTATACATTACAGGATATGTTACAGATAGCTGAGACACTGTTATCATCATGAACTGTTCTGTTTTATACATTACAGGATATGTTACAGATAGCTGAGACACTGTTATCATCATGAACTGTTCTGTTTTATACATTACAGGATATGTTACAGATAGCTGAGACACTGTTATCATCATGAACTGTTCTGTTTTATACATTACAGGATATGTTACAGATAGCTGAGACACTGTTATCATCATGAACTGTTCTGTTTTATACATTACAGGATATGTTACAGATAGCTGAGACACTGTTATCATCATGAACTGTTCTGTTTTATACATTACAGGATATGTTACAGATAGCTGAGACACTGTTATCATCATGAACTGTTCTGTTTTATACATTACAGGATATGTTACAGATAGCTGAGACACTGTTATCATCATGAACTGTTCTGTTTTATACATTACAGGATATGTTACAGATAGCTGAGACACTGTTATCATCATGAACTGTTCTGTTTTATACATTACAGGATATGTTACAGATAGCTGAGACACTGTTATCATCATGAACTGTTCTGTTTTATACATTACAGGATATGTTACAGATAGCTGAGACACTGTTATCATCATGAACTGTTCTGTTTTATACATTACAGGATATGTTACAGATAGCTGAGACACTGTTATCATCATGAACTGTTCTGTTTTATACATTACAGGATATGTTACAGATAGCTGAGACACTGTTATCATCATGAACTGTTCTGTTTTATACATTACAGGATATGTTACAGATAGCTGAGACACTGTTATCATCATGAACTGTTCTGTTTTATACATTACAGGATATGTTACAGATAGCTGAGACACTGTTATCATCATGAACTGTTCTGTTTTATACATTACAGGATATGTTACAGATAGCTGAGACACTGTTATCATCATGAACTGTTCTGTTTTATACATTACAGGATATGTTACAGATAGCTGAGACACTGTTATCATCATGAACTGTTCTGTTTTATACATTACAGGATATTTAAAGATAGCTGAGACACTGTTATCATCATGAACTGTTCTGTTACATATACATTACAGGATATGTTACAGATAGCTGAGACACTGTTATCATCATGAACTGTTCTGTTTTATACATTACAGGATATGTTACAGATAGCTGAGACACTGTTATCATCATGAACTGTTCTGTTTTATACATTACAGGATATGTTACAGATAGCTGAGACACTGTTATCATCATGAACTGTTCTGTTTTATACATTACAGGATATGTTACAGATAGCTGAGACACTGTTATCATCATGAACTGTTCTGTTTTATACATTACAGGATATGTTACAGATAGCTGAGACACTGTTATCATCATGAACTGTTCTGTTTTATACATTACAGGATATGTTACAGATAGCTGAGACACTGTTATCATCATGAACTGTTCTGTTTTATACATTACAGGATATGTTACAGATAGCTGAGACACTGTTATCATCATGAACTGTTCTGTTTTATACATTACAGGATATGTTACAGATAGCTGAGACACTGTTATCATCATGAACTGTTCTGTTTTATACATTACAGGATATGTTACAGATAGCTGAGACACTGTTATCATCATGAACTGTTCTGTTTTATACATTACAGGATATGTTACAGATAGCTGAGACACTGTTATCATCATGAACTGTTCTGTTTTATACATTACAGGATATGTTACAGATAGCTGAGACACTGTTATCATCATGAACTGTTCTGTTTTATACATTACAGGATATGTTACAGATAGCTGAGACACTGTTATCATCATGAACTGTTCTGTTTTATACATTACAGGATATGTTACAGATAGCTGAGACACTGTTATCATCATGAACTGTTCTGTTTTATACATTACAGGATATGTTACAGATAGCTGAGACACTGTTATCATCATGAACTGTTCTGTTTTATACATTACAGGATATGTTACAGATAGCTGAGACACTGTTATCATCATGAACTGTTCTGTTTTATACATTACAGGATATGTTACAGATAGCTGAGACACTGTTATCATCATGAACTGTTCTGTTTTATACATTACAGGATATGTTACAGATAGCTGAGACACTGTTATCATCATGAACTGTTCTGTTTTATACATTACAGGATATGTTACAGATAGCTGAGACACTGTTATCATCATGAACTGTTCTGTTTTATACATTACAGGATATGTTACAGATAGCTGAGACACTGTTATCATCATGAACTGTTCTGTTTTATACATTACAGGATATGTTACAGATAGCTGAGACACTGTTATCATCATGAACTGTTCTGTTTTATACATTACAGGATATGTTACAGATAGCTGAGACACTGTTATCATCATGAACTGTTCTGTTTTATACATTACAGGATATGTTACAGATAGCTGAGACACTGTTATCATCATGAACTGTTCTGTTTTATACATTACAGGATATGTTACAGATAGCTGAGACACTGTTATCATCATGAACTGTTCTGTTTTATACATTACAGGATATGTTACAGATAGCTGAGACACTGTTATCATCATGAACTGTTCTGTTTTATACATTACAGGATATGTTACAGATAGCTGAGACACTGTTATCATCATGAACTGTTCTGTTTTATACATTACAGGATATGTTACAGATAGCTGAGACACTGTTATCATCATGAACTGTTCTGTTTTATACATTACAGGATATGTTACAGATAGCTGAGACACTGTTATCATCATGAACTGTTCTGTTTTATACATTACAGGATATGTTACAGATAGCTGAGACACTGTTATCATCATGAACTGTTCTGTTTTATACATTACAGGATATGTTACAGATAGCTGAGACACTGTTATCATCATGAACTGTTCTGTTTTATACATTACAGGATATGTTACAGATAGCTGAGACACTGTTATCATCATGAACTGTTCTGTTTTATACATTACAGGATATGTTACAGATAGCTGAGACACTGTTATCATCATGAACTGTTCTGTTTTATACATTACAGGATATGTTACAGATAGCTGAGACACTGTTATCATCATGAACTGTTCTGTTTTATACATTACAGGATATGTTACAGATAGCTGAGACACTGTTATCATCATGAACTGTTCTGTTTTATACATTACAGGATATGTTACAGATAGCTGAGACACTGTTATCATCATGAACTGTTCTGTTTTATACATTACAGGATATGTTACAGATAGCTGAGACACTGTTATCATCATGAACTGTTCTGTTTTATACATTACAGGATATGTTACAGATAGCTGAGACACTGTTATCATCATGAACTGTTCTGTTTTATACATTACAGGATATGTTACAGATAGCTGAGACACTGTTATCATCATGAACTGTTCTGTTTTATACATTACAGGATATGTTACAGATAGCTGAGACACTGTTATCATCATGAACTGTTCTGTTTTATACATTACAGGATATGTTACAGATAGCTGAGACACTGTTATCATCATGAACTGTTCTGTTTTATACATTACAGGATATGTTACAGATAGCTGAGACACTGTTATCATCATGAACTGTTCTGTTTTATACATTACAGGATATGTTACAGATAGCTGAGACACTGTTATCATCATGAACTGTTCTGTTTTATACATTACAGGATATGTTACAGATAGCTGAGACACTGTTATCATCATGAACTGTTCTGTTTTATACATTACAGGATATGTTACAGATAGCTGAGACACTGTTATCATCATGAACTGTTCTGTTTTATACATTACAGGATATGTTACAGATAGCTGAGACACTGTTATCATCATGAACTGTTCTGTTTTATACATTACAGGATATGTTACAGATAGCTGAGACACTGTTATCATCATGAACTGTTCTGTTTTATACATTACAGGATATGTTACAGATAGCTGAGACACTGTTATCATCATGAACTGTTCTGTTTTATACATTACAGGATATGTTACAGATAGCTGAGACACTGTTATCATCATGAACTGTTCTGTTTTATACATTACAGGATATGTTACAGATAGCTGAGACACTGTTATCATCATGAACTGTTCTGTTTTATACATTACAGGATATGTTACAGATAGCTGAGACACTGTTATCATCATGAACTGTTCTGTTTTATACATTACAGGATATGTTACAGATAGCTGAGACACTGTTATCATCATGAACTGTTCTGTTTTATACATTACAGGATATGTTACAGATAGCTGAGACACTGTTATCATCATGAACTGTTCTGTTTTATACATTACAGGATATGTTACAGATAGCTGAGACACTGTTATCATCATGAACTGTTCTGTTTTATACATTACAGGATATGTTACAGATAGCTGAGACACTGTTATCATCATGAACTGTTCTGTTTTATACATTACAGGATATGTTACAGATAGCTGAGACACTGTTATCATCATGAACTGTTCTGTTTTATACATTACAGGATATGTTACAGATAGCTGAGACACTGTTATCATCATGAACTGTTCTGTTTTATACATTACAGGATATGTTACAGATAGCTGAGACACTGTTATCATCATGAACTGTTCTGTTTTATACATTACAGGATATGTTACAGATAGCTGAGACACTGTTATCATCATGAACTGTTCTGTTTTATACATTACAGGATATGTTACAGATAGCTGAGACACTGTTATCATCATGAACTGTTCTGTTTTATACATTACAGGATATGTTACAGATAGCTGAGACACTGTTATCATCATGAACTGTTCTGTTTTATACATTACAGGATATGTTACAGATAGCTGAGACACTGTTATCATCATGAACTGTTCTGTTTTATACATTACAGGATATGTTACAGATAGCTGAGACACTGTTATCATCATGAACTGTTCTGTTTTATACATTACAGGATATGTTACAGATAGCTGAGACACTGTTATCATCATGAACTGTTCTGTTTTATACATTACAGGATATGTTACAGATAGCTGAGACACGTATAATGAACTGTTCTGTTTTATACATTACAGGACATGTTACAGATAGCTGAGACACTGTTATCATCATGAACTGTTCTGTTTTATACATTACAGGATATGTTACAGATAGCTGAGACACTGTTATCATCATGAACTGTTCTGTTTTATACATTACAGGATATGTTACAGATAGCTGAGACACTGTTATCATCATGAACTGTTCTGTTTTATACATTACAGGATATGTTACAGATAGCTGAGACACTGTTATCATCATGAACTGTTCTGTTTTATACATTACAGGATATGTTACAGATAGCTGAGACACTGTTATCATCATGAACTGTTCTGTTTTATACATTACAGGATATGTTACAGATAGCTGAGACACTGTTATCATCATGAACTGTTCTGTTTTATACATTACAGGATATGTTACAGATAGCTGAGACACTGTTATCATCATGAACTGTTCTGTTTTATACATTACAGGATATGTTACAGATAGCTGAGACACTGTTATCATCATGAACTGTTCTGTTTTATACATTACAGGATATGTTACAGATAGCTGAGACACTGTTATCATCATGAACTGTTCTGTTTTATACATTACAGGATATGTTACAGATAGCTGAGACACTGTTATCATCATGAACTGTTCTGTTTTATACATTACAGGATATGTTACAGATAGCTGAGACACTGTTATCATCATGAACTGTTCTGTTTTATACATTACAGGATATGTTACAGATAGCTGAGACACTGTTATCATCATGAACTGTTCTGTTTTATACATTACAGGATATGTTACAGATAGCTGAGACACTGTTATCATCATGAACTGTTCTGTTTTATACATTACAGGATATGTTACAGATAGCTGAGACACTGTTATCATCATGAACTGTTCTGTTTTATACATTACAGGATATGTTACAGATAGCTGAGACACTGTTATCATCATGAACTGTTCTGTTTTATACATTACAGGATATGTTACAGATAGCTGAGACACTGTTATCATCATGAACTGTTCTGTTTTATACATTACAGGATATGTTACAGATAGCTGAGACACTGTTATCATCATGAACTGTTCTGTTTTATACATTACAGGATATGTTACAGATAGCTGAGACACTGTTATCATCATGAACTGTTCTGTTTTATACATTACAGGATATGTTACAGATAGCTGAGACACTGTTATCATCATGAACTGTTCTGTTTTATACATTACAGGATATGTTACAGATAGCTGAGACACTGTTATCATCATGAACTGTTCTGTTTTATACATTACAGGATATGTTACAGATAGCTGAGACACTGTTATCATCATGAACTGTTCTGTTTTATACATTACAGGATATGTTACAGATAGCTGAGACACTGTTATCATCATGAACTGTTCTGTTTTATACATTACAGGATATGTTACAGATAGCTGAGACACTGTTATCATCATGAACTGTTCTGTTTTATACATTACAGGATATGTTACAGATAGCTGAGACACTGTTATCATCATGAACTGTTCTGTTTTATACATTACAGGATATGTTACAGATAGCTGAGACACTGTTATCATCATGAACTGTTCTGTTTTATACATTACAGGATATGTTACAGATAGCTGAGACACTGTTATCATCATGAACTGTTCTGTTTTATACATTACAGGATATGTTACAGATAGCTGAGACACTGTTATCATCATGAACTGTTCTGTTTTATACATTACAGGATATGTTACAGATAGCTGAGACACTGTTATCATCATGAACTGTTCTGTTTTATACATTACAGGATATGTTACAGATAGCTGAGACACTGTTATCATCATGAACTGTTCTGTTTTATACATTACAGGATATGTTACAGATAGCTGAGACACTGTTATCATCATGAACTGTTCTGTTTTATACATTACAGGATATGTTACAGATAGCTGAGACACTGTTATCATCATGAACTGTTCTGTTTTATACATTACAGGATATGTTACAGATAGCTGAGACACTGTTATCATCATGAACTGTTCTGTTTTATACATTACAGGATATGTTACAGATAGCTGAGACACTGTTATCATCATGAACTGTTCTGTTTTATACATTACAGGATATGTTACAGATAGCTGAGACACTGTTATCATCATGAACTGTTCTGTTTTATACATTACAGGATATGTTACAGATAGCTGAGACACTGTTATCATCATGAACTGTTCTGTTTTATACATTACAGGATATGTTACAGATAGCTGAGACACTGTTATCATCATGAACTGTTCTGTTTTATACATTACAGGATATGTTACAGATAGCTGAGACACTGTTATCATCATGAACTGTTCTGTTTTATACATTACAGGATATGTTACAGATAGCTGAGACACTGTTATCATCATGAACTGTTCTGTTTTATACATTACAGGATATGTTACAGATAGCTGAGACACTGTTATCATCATGAACTGTTCTGTTTTATACATTACAGGATATGTTACAGATAGCTGAGACACTGTTATCATCATGAACTGTTCTGTTTTATACATTACAGGATATGTTACAGATAGCTGAGACACTGTTATCATCATGAACTGTTCTGTTTTATACATTACAGGATATGTTACAGATAGCTGAGACACTGTTATCATCATGAACTGTTCTGTTTTATACATTACAGGATATGTTACAGATAGCTGAGACACTGTTATCATCATGAACTGTTCTGTTTTATACATTACAGGATATGTTACAGATAGCTGAGACACTGTTATCATCATGAACTGTTCTGTTTTATACATTACAGGATATGTTACAGATAGCTGAGACACTGTTATCATCATGAACTGTTCTGTTTTATACATTACAGGATATGTTACAGATAGCTGAGACACTGTTATTCATCATGAACTGTTCTGTTTTATACATTACAGGATATGTTACAGATAGCTGAGACACTGTTAAAGGGGTCATCATGAACCGGAAACCTCCTTCCTTGTATCATACCCAAAATATAATCAAATTCTGAAAAACTTTGTTTTATAATATCTTTTAAACTCTAGTTCTGTAAATATATATATTTTTGATTCAATTAAAATGCTGGCTGCTTCTAGTTCAAGCGAAGTCCAAAAGTGCACAAATCACCCAATTTCTACTACATTTGTAGTTTACTATGACTATTTTGGGTGTAAAATTAATGACCATGAAAACATTTCAGTTTCAGATGTGCAAACTGTATGACACACATACTTCCCACAACATGGTACAAACACAAAAATCACCTAAGTCAGTGTTTCCTAAACCATGTGCTACAGAAGAATCTCAAGTGTGCCATGAAATGTTTACAACTGTTAATTAATTTTTATTTGGTAATATAAATCTATTATCTTTAACAGTAATTTCTGCCTGTGTTATTCAGAGGTGGTGCAACTACACACATGTGAAAAAGCTAGGACACCCTATGAAAGCTTGTGTATTTTGTAACATTTTTGGATATATAGATATTTCATCTCAATTTTAACAATACTGAGAGATTATAGGAATATAACTAAACAATTAAAACTGAAGAAAAGACTTTTCAAGATCTTTTGTAAATGTAATTCTACCAAAATGCATATTCTAACTGAGGAAAAAGTTAGGACACCCTACCCCCTAATAGCTAGTGGTAAACCCTTTGGCTGAAATAACTGCAGCGAGATGCTTCTTGTAGCCAGCTACCAGTCTCTGATATCGGTCTGAAGAAAGTTTGCCCCACTCCTCAATGCAGAATTCTTTCAGCTATCAGATATTTGCATGTACAGTCTGTTTCAAGTCACCCCACAGCATCTCAATGGGATTAAGATCTGTGCTTTCATTTGGACATTCCAGGACTCTCCATTTCTTAGTTTTCAGCCTTGGTGTATTTACTGGTATGTTCTGGGTCATTGTTGTGTTGCAGGGTCCAGTTCTGCTCCAGCTTTAATTTTCTTACAGATGGTCTCACATGATCCTCAATCACCCTCTGATACACAGTAGAATTCATGGTGGATTCTATGATTGTGAGCTGTCCAGGTCCTGTTACAGCAAAGCAGCCCCAAACCATGACACTTCCACCTCCATGCTTCACAGTTGGTATGAGGTTCTTTTCCTTGAATGCTGTATTTGGATTACGCCAAACATGTCCTCTGTTCTGGTGTCCAAATAATTCAATTTTGGACTCATCTGTCCAAAGGACATTATCCAGAAGCCCTGGTCTTTGTTCACATTCTCTCTGGCAAACTTCAGTCTGGTCTTGATGTTTCTCTTAGAGAGCAAAGGTTTCCTCCTTGCACACCTCCCATGCAAGTTAAACTTGTGCAGTCTCTTTCTGATTGTAGAGGCATACACTTTCACATCAACAGCAGCCAGAGCTGCTGAAAGTACCGTGATGATATGTCAGGGTGTTTGGAGACCTCTTTTAACATCTTGCGGTCTGCCCTCGGTTTGAACTTGCTTGGACGACCAGACCTGGGCATGTTGGCAGTTGTTTTGAAAGCCCTCCACTTGTTGACTATTTTCCGAACAGTGAAATGGCTGATTTCAAATTCTTTTGGGATCTTTTTAAGTCCCTTGCCAGACTCATAAGCTGCTACAATTTTCTTTCTGAAGGCCTCAGACAGCTCTTTTGCTCTCACCATGGTGCTCACTCTCACTTCAACAGTCAGGAGCACACCAAACTAAATGTCTGAGGTTTAAATAGGGCAAGCCTCATTCAAAATGCTGAGTAACGATCTTCTAATCATGTGCACCTGGTGTGATACACCTGTGTGTGAGTTGAGCTATTTCAAGTGAGAATAAATTGGGGGTGTCCTAACTTTTTCCTCAGTTAGAATATGCATTTTTGTAGAATTACATTTACAGAAGATCTTGAAAAGTCTTTTCTTCAGTTTTAATTGTTTAGTTATATTCCTATAATCTCTCAGAATTGTTAAAATTGAGATTAGATATCTATATATCCAAAAATATTACAAAAATACACATAGGCTTTTATAGGATGTCCTTACTTTTTCACATGACTGTATGTCTGGCATATGCACTTATCATATTTATATATGCCATAAAACATTTTAGAACATTAAAAGTGTATCACAAGCAGAAAATATTTAGAGATAAATTAGTTGACTGTTATTTTTGCAGAACTAATGTTTTTTGGATATTCAGTCAAAATTTTAAAAAATGCATTAGATATCCAGATACTGCATCAGCAATGAAACCACTACCTCCTGGGGTTGGTCTTCCAGTGCCACATCCACTAGTAAATTGGGAAACTGAGGAGTTATCCTGTGAAAAAGACAATGAATCATTTTCATCTAGTACTTCTATTCCTGTGGTATCTCAGCATAAACTGACTCAATTACACCAAAAGAGTTAAATGATCCAATTCGTGACTTGCATCTATTAAAGCAACAGGGGGAATCTTCTTGGTTGTCATTTACAGCAACAGAATTTATTACCTCCAGAAACACGTTTTAATTTGCAAAAGTTGCCATTAAAGTCTTTACTGTTGTACATTTATTTTAGTGTCTACACTTATTTCTGTATAGTTTTCTTTTATGCATGTGACTTGTATTATTGAAATTGTATTGCACAGTTCCAACATGTTCTTGGAATTTGTAGAAGATTCTTGAAAGTGAGAATCAGCAATATTCGTTTTACAAAAATGTGCTAGAATATTGATGAAATGTTGAGAAAATTGTGTGATTCTTACATAAAAACTTGCACACCAAAAGACAAAGATTATTATTATTGGTCAGCTACAATCAGTGTGCTATTGGCATCAGAAGCTACAATTGTGATTAGTGCCTATTAATCAGAAAACTACAGAATTTAGCCAGGAACATTTATACATTTCAAACCATTTAACTTCAGTGAATTAACTTTGGATGTTATTATTTCTACAAGGACATTAAATATCTTCCTTGTAAGAAGTGAACTTGTAACTGTTGTGAGGTCAACAGAACCAGCTAGCTTAAGTGAGGTGAGACAATATCAACTCAGAATTAATTTGCTCATTATGGACCTGTATCACTGATAAAATATTCAGCTCTAGACTGGATGTAAGACTCAGTGTTGTCTGTAAGTTTGTAAAACTTTTGTATATAAACCATTATTTGTAATAACTATTATCATAAATTATATTGTTTTTGTTTATATATTAAAATATAGTTGTGTTAAAAAAGAAAACTGTGGGTATCAACTTTGTTGACAAATACCATAAATTTGATACACATTAACATTTAACTTTTAAATTCAAATTTCTGATTATTTGAAATAGTAATGCGTAACGTATGTAATATAATGAATTGGAAACTCATCTGGGATACATTATAAGTAACAACAGTAATGGAATTTATTAGTTCCAGAAACAAGTTTCAATTTACAGAAATTGCTATTAAAACATTGCTTCCCACTACAGTATGCAGCATATGAAGTGTTTCTGTATAAATGTTGATGCACTAATGAAATAATTAAATATTGACCCTCACCTTCAAGAAGGAAGACATTTTATCAACTCATAGCTGGTATGAAAGCTGTACTTTAGCACAGTAGAAACACTTTAAGCTAATGATTCCTCTTGCTCATGTCGTTATCATGAAAGAAATTTATCGATGCATGGAGATTATAGTTGAGACCACCAAATATGATCACCCTAAGTAGAACACACGTGATCTCAAAATTATTGCACTCCTGCTAGGCCTGCAGAGTAAGTGTACCAAACATTGTTGCTCTTTGTGTCTCTGGAACAGCTCAAATGATGAAAATCATTTCGAAAAGAAGGAATAGCCAATCAGAGAAAAATTACATACCAGGGAAACAAAATATTATGTATCAAGCTTTTGCAAATCCTCGAAATGTGATTCTGCTTCCACTTTATATTAAATTAGGACTCATAAAGAATTTTGTAAAAGAAAAGAACAAATACGTTAACGATTTCAGATACACGTCTGAAAATTTTCAAACATCAATAAAACCAAAATAAAAGAGGGTATCTCTATCAAAACAAAGGTTTGGGAAGTGGTGATGTATTGTAACCAGTACTCAATCAGAAAGAATTTGTTGCCTGGAAATCATTCAAACAGGTTGTCAAAATTTCTTAGGAAATACAGACATGAAAACTATGTTGTGATGGTTGGTCATAATCAATCAGTCAGACATGGTGAAAATTCAGGAAAACTTTTAGGTGGGAGGAAAACAAATGTTCTTTTTTTTTAAATAATATTTACCCCCAGACAAGAAAAAGCTAAGTCCCTTAAGCTTCACATGAGTATAAGAGAAAATAAAATTTATCTTGATTTATGGAGGAAGAAATTAGAGTGGATTGAGTCTGATGGGAAACTCATGTTCTACACATGTTACATGTGACATTTTTAACTTTGGCAAGTTTCTTTTCCATGTTGTTTTTCTGGGAATTTACCTCAGATTGAAACAATATGCTAAAATCATTTGTTAATGTTTTCATGTGACAGTGGTTCACTTCCTACCTTAAAATTTTCATAAATAGTATGGTATCATAGTTTAATTTCAAAATGTTGAAAACTTGTAAAATTAATAAACTGTGTTATTTTATACACTATATTCACTTCTATTTTTCATACTGTTTTGTGTAGTTGTGTTGTATTTTACACCAATTGTTCAGAGATTTTTGAAATTTGACTAAAGCAATGTCTGAAATAGAAATTAACTGGGTAATAACTTGAAAAAAAATATATATATATACATACATACACACACACACACATATCACAGTGATTTTTCTGAAACTTCTGAATAGTAACTTTGGAGTTGGGACAGCAAATTTTTATTGAACATTTTACAAAGGTTTAATAAGGATATTTAGAATCCATGCAACCCTAAAAATGTACTATAAGATACACAAATATACTTCTTACCCTAGCTCTAAAGATGTCCTGTTCAGAAAGTGCACCTCCATTTTCACCTACATTATTCGATACATCAAGAGCCTCATCAACATTGCTGTAATCAAATGGCAAGACTTCATGGGTCTTATATGCTACTTCAGGGTATTTCTTTCGTCGAGGCAAAGCTGGTTCCATCGTTGAATCTACTGAAATCAACACTACTACAGAACTTTTATTTACAAAAATCCAGTCATTTAGCTTTTTTTATTCACCTTCTATACTAATATTGTACGAGTACACTTACAAAATGTAAAGTATGATGCATTTAGTTTTAGTGACCCCTGGCTACTTAAGAGAATTATGCCATAACTAGAACAGCAAAATATAACTATTTAATTGACTCAATAGGGCTGATTAGAATTTTAAGCAATTTTCCTTGTTTTACCTTATCATTAAACATGCCTTTCTATACTTTGGTACCCTAAAACCATAGTTGTGTTACCAACTCATGGAAGAATCTTTATTCCAATCTGACAAAGGAAGCTCTAGCTTTCTATGGATCCCTGGCCTATTTTTAGATATGAGAAATTCTTAAGGTATCTAAAGTGAAGAGAAGGTTCCTGTAACATTATTAATGATGGGACCAATCCAAATTAAATGTGACAAATATTAAGGTCTCAATCTAGAAACACATTTTGGTCAGTATGACAATAGTAATTTCAAAGCATATTTTTATCTGAATCAATATAAAGATTATGTAATATGAAGTGTGATATAAGTTACTACTGTTTCCAATCAGACCTTTGCTTGAAGTAATATATACAGTGGTACCTTGGTTCTCGAACTTAATCAGTTCCAGAAGGCTGTTCGAAAACCGAATCAATTTTTCCCATAAGAAATACTGTAAATTAAATTAATCCATTACAGACCTCCAAAAATTATGCATTATGAAGCATTTTATATAAAAATATTGCTTATTTATACCTGTATAATAATACTTACATGCATAAAGTCAACCACAAAAACTATAAACACAATAAATGAAAAATTAACTACACTTTACCTGTGTGGAGGAGGGCTGATGGCATAAGTGAAAGGTGGTGAGGAACGTTGAGAGTAGGAGTGTTATTATTGTTTGGAAGGGGAGTCACCTTCCATAAAAATGTCAGATAACTCTCCTTCTGGGGTCCTTTCTTTTTTTTTTGTCTCTTTGCACCACTACAACCTGCTTGAGACTCACTGGACCTATTTCTCACTAAAAACTTGTCTAATAAGGTTTGTTTCTGCCTACATTTTAAAATGTTTCTGAAGTAAGACATGGCATTGTCATTGAATAGGTTTATGCTGGGGTTTGCTAAAGCTTTGTCAGGGTGAAATTTTTCCACAAAACGCTGTAACTCTCCCCATTTTCCACACATTTCCTTGATTAGTGAACTAGGAACATCCTCCCTTCCCTCCTCCTCATCTAAAGACACTCCCTCATTTGCCTTCTGTTGCTGCTCCTTCTGAAGGTCTTGGAGTTCTTCTGTGGTGAGCTCAGTGTTGTGGTCTTCCACCAACTCCTCCACATCATCACCATTCACATTCAAGCCCATACACTTGCCAAGTGAGACAATATCCTCGACAACAGGCTCAGCCTCAAAGCCTTCAAAGTCTCTATCTGCTACTGAGTCTGGCTACAATTTCTTCCAGGCTGAGTTCATAGTCCTCAAAGACACTTCTCTCCAGGCTTTATCCATGATCCTCAAGCAATGGAGGATATTAAAGTGATTTTTCCAGAACACTCTGAGGGTTAACTCTGTGTCAGAGGTCACTTCAAAGCACCTTTGAAACAGTGCTTTGGTGCAGAGTTTCTTAAAGATTGATATGACCTGCTGGGCCATGGGCTGAATGAAAGGAGTTGAGTTAGGGGGCAAGAGCTTCACTGTAATGAAACTGTACTCCTCCACCAATCCATCCTCCAAGCCTGGTGGGTGAGCAGGTGCATTGTCCATCACAAGAAGGGCCTTGAGTGGCAACTGTTTTCCATGAGGTAATTCTTTACACTTGGGGCAAACACTTCATGGACCCACTCCATAAAAAATTGCTTGGTTACCCATGCTTTACTATTAGCCTTCCACATGACATTTAGTTTACTTTTCAGGGCATTATTTTTCTTAAAAACCCTTGGATTCTCAATATGGTACAGAAGCAAAGGCTTAAGTTTTAAATCCCCACTTGAATTACTACATAACAATAGAGTTAGCACGTCCTTCATTGGCTTGTGTCCTAGCAGTGACTTCTCCTCCTTGGTGATGTAGGTACTCTTTGGCATTTTCTTCCAAAAGAGGCCTGTCTCATCACAGATGAACACTTGTTGGGGAATAAAACCCTCAGCTTCTACATAGTCCTTAAATTCCCTAACAAATTTATCAGCAGAGTCTTTGTTAGAACTGGCACCCTCCCCATGTCTCACCACACTATGTATGCCACTTCTCTTCCTAAATTTTTCAAACCACCCCCTACTAGCCTCAAAGGCATCACTTGTATCAGCACTCATTCCAGAGGTGTTTTTCAAGAGGTCAGCATGCAACTGCTTTGCTTTCTCACAAATGATGGTCTCAGAAATGCTATCACCAGCTAACTGTTTTTCGTTTACCCAAATCAACAACAGTTTTTCTACGTCTTCCATTGTTTGTGTAGCAAGGTCAGACATGCAAACACCACTCTCATACCTCGCTATGAGATCTTTTTTCACCTCTATTGTGGCTCTAACAACTTTTCTTTTTGGTTTGCTGCTTTCATTATCCTTCTTTGACCCCATGGTGGCTTATTTAATCAGAATATTTAGAAAAACAAAACAAAAAAAACAAAAGGAAAAACAGGAACGTTCACAGCAGATTTTAGCGGAGGTGTAGACTGAGCGACAGGTGCGGGGGAAAATGTTTTGGGCAAGCTTGGGGTGGGCCAAAAATGGTCAAAGGGTTGTTCGGATCATCAGTTGGGTAATTTTGGGGGTTTGGGCCATGACAATACGAGAACCAAGTTTATGTTCAACAACCAAGACATTTTTTCTCAAACAATATGTTCGAAAACAGAATTGTTTAAGAAGGGAGTTGTTTGAGAACCGAGATATCACTGTATATGCAAATACATATTTTGTACTTGTGTCTTTCTTTAAAAAGTTATGCCAACAACTGATAAAACAGAAGTAACACACACACACTCTAATGGTTATAAAATGTACAAGTTAAACCTGGTTAACCTCACTAGAGAAGCCCTAAAAATTTGTAAAAAACTGTTTAGAAATTTTGGACCCTACTGATTATATGTTAAAATTTAAACAAATCTGTATATCTTATGTAACCTTAAAACTGTTTCTGTATTTTTGTATTAAAAAATAATTATATGATTAACAAATTTGGAAGTATAATACCAGCCTTAAAAATACTAATAAAGCATAACAACTAACAGTGGTGAAGATCAACAAGAAACTCAACACCACAACACAGATAATACCGGTGAAGACCAAAAAAAAAAAACTCAACACCACAACACAGATAATACCGGTGAAGACCAAAACGAAACTCAACACCACAACACAGATAATACCGGTGAAGACCAAAACGAAACTCAACATCACAACACAGATAATACCGGTGAAGATCAAAAAGAAACTCAACACCACAACATAGATAATGCCGGTGAAGACCAAAAAGAAACTCAACACCACAACATAGATAATACCGGTGAAGACCAAAAAAAAAAAACTCAACACCACAACACAGATAATACCAATGAAGACCAAAACAAAACTCAACACCACAACACAGATAATGCTGGTGAAGACCAAAAAGTAACTCAACACCACAACACAGATAATACTGGTGAAGACCAAAACGAAACTCAACACCACAACACAGATAATGCCGGTGAAAACCAAAACGAAACTCAACACCACAACACAGATAATGCCGGTGAAGACCAAAACGAAACTCAACACCACAACACAGATAATGCCGGTGAAGACCAAAACGAAACTCAACACCACAACACAGATAATACTGGTGAAGACCAAAACGAAACTCAACACCACAACACAGATAATACCGGTGAAGACCAAAACGAAACTCAACACCACAACACAGATAATGCCGGTGAAGACCAAAAAGAAACTCAACACCACAACACAGATAATACTGGCGAAGACCAAAAAGAAACTCAACACCACAACACAGATAATACTGGCGAAGACCAAAAAGAAACTCAACACCACAACACAGATAATACCGGTGAAGACCAAAAAAAAAAACTCAACACCACAACACAGATTATACCCGTGAAGACCAAAACGAAACTCAACACCACAACACAGATAATACCCGTGAAGACCAAAACGAAACTCAACACCACAACACAGATAATACTGGTGAAGACCAAAATGAAACTCAACACCACAACACAGATAATAATGGTGAAGACCAAAACGAAACTCAACACCACAACACAGATAATAATGGTGAAGACCAAAACGAAACTCAACACCACAACACAGATAATACTGGTGAAGACCAAAACGAAACTCAACACCACAACACAGATAATACTACTGGTGAAGACCAAAACGAAACTCAACACCACAACACAGATAATACTACTGGTGAAGACCAAAACGAAACTCAACACCACAACACAGATAATTCCGGTGAAGACTAAAAAGAAACTCAACACCACAACACAGATAATGCTGGTGAAGACTAAAAAGAAACTCAACACCACAAAACAGATAATGCTGGTGAAGACCAAAAAGAAACTCAACACCACAGCACAGATAATACTACTGGTGAAGACCAAAACGAAACTCA
The DNA here is from genome assembly GCF_004210375.1 of Tachypleus tridentatus. Lineage (NCBI taxonomy): Eukaryota > Metazoa > Arthropoda > Merostomata > Xiphosura > Limulidae > Tachypleus > Tachypleus tridentatus. The sequence goes on along the minus strand of NC_134829.1, from coordinate 14,032,717 downwards.
ACACCACAACACAGATAATGCCGGTGAAGACCAAAAAGAAACTCAACACCACAACACAGATAATGCTGGTGAAGACCAAAAAAAAAACTCAACACCACAACACAGATAATACTGTTGAAGACCAAAAAAAAAACTCAACACCACAACACAGATAATACCCGTGAAGACCAAAACGAAACTCAACACCACAACACAGATAATACTGGTGAAGATCAAAAAGAAACTCAACACCACAACATAGATAATGCCGGTGAAGACCAAAAAAAAACTCAACACCACAACATAGATAATGCCGGGAAGACCAAAAGAAACTTAACACCACAACATAGATAATGCCGGGAAGACCAAAAGAAACTCAACACCACAACATAGATAATACCGTGAAGACCAAAACGAAACTCAACACCACAACATAGATAACACCGTGAAGACCAAAACGAAACTCAACACCACAACATAGATAACACCGTGAGACCAAAAAAGAAACTCAACACCACAACACAGATAATAATGGTGAAGACCAAAACGAAACTCAACACCACAACACAGATAATAATGGTGAAGACCAAAACGAAACTCAACACCACAACACAGATAATACTGGTGAAGACCAAAACGAAACTCAACACCACAACACAGATAATACTGGTGAAGACCAAAACGAAACTCAACACCACAACACAGATAATACTGGTGAAGACCAAAACGAAACTCAACACCACAACACAGATAATACTGGTGAAGACCAAAACGAAACTCAACACCACAACACAGATAATACTGGTGAAGACCAAAACGAAACTCAACACCACAACACAGATAATGCCGGTGAAGACCAAAAAGAAACTCAACACCACAACACAGATAATGCCGGTGAAGACCAAAAAGAAACTCAACACCACAACACAGATAATACTGGCGAAGACCAAAAAGAAACTCAACACCACAACACAGATAATACTGGTGAAGACCAAAATGAAACTCAACACCACAACACAGATAATAATGGTGAAGACCAAAACGAAACTCAACACCACAACACAGATAATAATGGTGAAGACCAAAACGAAACTCAACACCACAACACAGATAATACTGGTGAAGACCAAAACGAAACTCAACACCACAACACAGATAATACTACTGGTGAAGACCAAAACGAAACTCAACACCACAACACAGATAATACTACTGGTGAAGACCAAAACGAAACTCAACACCACAACACAGATAATTCCGGTGAAGACTAAAAAGAAACTCAACACCACAACACAGATAATGCTGGTGAAGACTAAAAAGAAACTCAACACCACAAAACAGATAATGCTGGTGAAGACCAAAAAGAAACTCAACACCACAGCACAGATAATACTACTGGTGAAGACCAAAACGAAACTCAACACCACAACACAGATAATGCCGGTGAAGACCAAAAAGAAACTCAACACCACAACACAGATAATGCTGGTGAAGACCAAAAAAAAAACTCAACACCACAACACAGATAATACTGTTGAAGACCAAAAAAAAAACTCAACACCACAACACAGATAATACCCGTGAAGACCAAAACGAAACTCAACACCACAACACAGATAATACTGGTGAAGATCAAAAAGAAACTCAACACCACAACATAGATAATGCCGGTGAAGACCAAAAAAAAACTCAACACCACAACATAGATAATGCCGGGGAAGACCAAAAAGAAACTTAACACCACAACATAGATAATGCCGGGGAAGACCAAAAAGAAACTCAACACCACAACATAGATAATACCGGTGAAGACCAAAACGAAACTCAACACCACAACATAGATAACACCGGTGAAGACCAAAACGAAACTCAACACCACAACATAGATAACACCGGTGAAGACCAAAAAGAAACTCAACACCACAACACAGATAATAATGGTGAAGACCAAAACGAAACTCAACACCACAACACAGATAATAATGGTGAAGACCAAAACGAAACTCAACACCACAACACAGATAATACTGGTGAAGACCAAAACGAAACTCAACACCACAACACAGATAATACTGGTGAAGACCAAAACGAAACTCAACACCACAACACAGATAATACTGGTGAAGACCAAAACGAAACTCAACACCACAACACAGATAATACTGGTGAAGACCAAAACGAAACTCAACACCACAACACAGATAATACTGGTGAAGACCAAAACGAAACTCAACACCACAACACAGATAATGCCGGTGAAGACCAAAAAGAAACTCAACACCACAACACAGATAATGCGGTGAAGACCAAAAAGAAACTCAACACCACAACACAGATAATACTGGCGAAGACCAAAAAGAAACTCAACACCACAACACAGATAATACTGGCGAAGACCAAAAAGAAACTCAACACCACAACATAGATAACACCGGTGAAGACCAAAACGAAACTCAACACCACAACATAGATAACACCGGTGAAGACCAAAACGAAACTCAACACCACAACATAGATAACACCGGTGAAGACCAAAAAGAAACTCAACACCACAACACACATAATACTGGTGAAGACCAAAAAAAAAACTCAACACCACAACACAGATAATAATGGTGAAGACCAAAACGAAACTCAACACCACAACACACATAATACTGGTGAAGACCAAAAAAAAAACTCAACACCACAACACAGATAATAATGGTGAAGACCAAAACGAAACTCAACACCACAACACAGATAATACTGGTGAAGACCAAAACGAAACTCAACACCACAACACAGATAATACTGGTGAAGACCAAAACGAAACTCAACACCACAACACAGATAATACTGGTGAAGACCAAAACGAAACTCAACACCATAACACAGATAATACTGGTGAAGACCAAAACGAAACTCAACACCACAACACAGATAATACTGGTGAAGACCAAAACGAAACTCAACACCACAACACAGATAATGCCGGTGAAGACCAAAAAGAAACTCAACACCACAACACAGATAATGCCGGTGAAGACCAAAAAGAAACTCAACACCACAACACAGATAATACTGGCGAAGACCAAAAAGAAACTCAACACCACAACACAGATAATACTGGCGAAGACCAAAAAGAAACTCAACACCACAACATAGATAACACCGGTGAAGACCAAAACGAAACTCAACACCACAACATAGATAACACCGGTGAAGACCAAAAAGAAACTCAACACCACAACATAGATAACACCGGTGAAGACCAAAAAGAAACTCAACACCACAACACAGATAATACTGGTGAAGACCAAAAAAAAACTCAACACCACAACACAGATAATACTGGTGAAGACCAAAAAAAAACTCAACACCACAACACAGATAATACTGGTGAAGACCAAAAAAAAACTCAACACCACAACACAGATAATACTGGCGAAGACCAAAAAAGAAAACTCAACACCACAACACAGATAATACTGGTGAAGACCAAAAAAAAACTCAACACCACAACACAGATAATACTGGTGAAGACCAAAACGAAACTCAACACCACAACATAGATAATACTGGTGAAGACCAAAACGAAACTCAACACCACAACACAGATAATACTGGTGAAGACCAAAATGAAACTCAACACCACAACACAGATAATAATGGTGAAGACCAAAACGAAACTCAACACCACAACACAGAAAATAATGGTGAAGACCAAAACGAAACTCAACACCACAACACAGATAATACTGGTGAAGACCAAAACGAAACTCAACACCACAACACAGATAATACTACTGGTGAAGACCAAAACGAAACTCAACACCACAACACAGATAATTCCGGTGAAGACTAAAAAGAAACTCAACACCACAACACAGATAATTCCGGTGAAGACTAAAAAGAAACTCAACACCACAACACAGATAATACTGGTGAAGACTAAAAAGAAACTCAACACCACAACACAGATAATGCTGGTGAAGACCAAAAAGAAACTCAACACCACAACACAGATAATGCTGGTGAAGACCAAAACAAAACTCAACACCACAACATAGATAATACTGGTGAAGACCAAAAAGAAAGTTAACACCACAACATAGATAATACTGGTGAAGACCAAAAAAAAAAACTCAACACCACAACACAGATAATACTGGTGAAGACCAAAAAAAAAACTCAACACCACAATACAAATAATATTGATGAAGATCAACAAAAAATACAACACTACAATAAATGAAATACCAGTGAAGACCAAAAATAAACTCAACACAACACAGACAATACTAGAGAAGATCAACAAGAAACACAACACTACAATAAAAGAAATACTGGTGAAGATCAACAATACACTCAACACAATAAAAGAACTATTGGTGAAGATTAACCTTGAACTCAACCTTGCTACATAAGTTAATAAAAGTAATACACACATAGACAAATTATTTATCACTGCAAAAATGACATTTTGTTGCATGTTTTGACCCTGTTTGTTTATGTCATCATGAAGCTTGATGATAACCCTACCACATGAGGCTGAAACATGCAATAAAAATTAATATTTTCCTAAATTTAAAACGTATTTCCAATTATACTTACTTCTACTGACACTTATAGCTATTACCCAACTGCCAGGGTTTCTTTTTGCTTATCTAAGCTTTATTCTGATTTTTTCTCACTTGTTCTAGTCTTTTGTACCCAACTCAACAGCCCTTGGTGATATTTATCTCATGATACTCTTTTCCTATAGTAGTGTACCCTCTACCCTAGTACTGTATATAAGCACCCTTTCATATAGTTTTATCACTTTTTCCAGACTGATGATAACCCAGTTTCTAACACTAGCTTTTAGTGAAGAGAAAGGGCAGGAGAGTATCAGTGAAAGTAAGTATTATTGGAAACAATTTCAATTTCCAAAAATGTTAACTTCCAAAACATACTTAACTATGCTGTCACTTGTAACTAGAATCACATATTGAGAAGGTGGAGGGGCCAGTGAGGGCATTATCCACATAGAAAGCATCTGCACAGATCATGGGTGTATCAAAATAAAAGTGGTACCTGAATGGTAGAAATGCATTACATTCAAAACACTCTGAACTTAGTTCCTGTAGCAAGAGTAGACTTGTACATGAGTAATCATCAGTATAGGCCAGCCCTAACCAGCTAGCTCAGGCTCCACTACTTGGGACTGGAATTAAGATATCTTGGTCCCTACATCCCACATTGATGGCTAGGGCAATTGACTGCAGTGTTATATGTAGATAAAGTTTTGATTGGATCCCAATCCCAACTTGTGGTCATAATGTCCCAAACCACCTGAACCACTACAAGAAGGTAGGTAATGACTAAGCACACAAACCTTCTTCTCCACCCGAAGAAGCCCAAAAGGCAACACCACAGGCTTGGAATGATGGGATTGTGTATAAGCATACTTAACCAAAGGAACAGAACTTGTCCTGTCTGGAATTAAGAACATTCATCCTAACTTCCCAACAAAAGTGGGAAAGGAGCCTTCCAGTTGACTACAGAATTGTGGGGAGCACATGCAACCTGTGTTCAAACAAGGACTTGGGAATGAGACCACCACACACTCAGAATTACAATGAAATAATGGACCTCCTTCCATGAACAATATATGAAACTGATACTGATTAAAGAGAAGTGCTCCCTGCTAGTACAGCGATAAGTCTAAGGAATTACAATACTAAAATCAGGGGTTGAATTCCCCTTGGTGGACTCAGCAGATAGCTCGATGTGGCTTTGCTAAAAGAAAACACACACAAAAAAAGTGCTGTGCACACCCCAAACAAATAGTGTAATGTCAAATCTTAACTGGTATTGCGAGCAGTCTCCTGAAAAGGCTAGTGCTACTTCTACCGATATCTGGGAGAAACATCCAGGGATCGAAATATAGGAGTCCCCAGTTTCACTCTCTTGTTGACAAACACACTCTTAACACTGCAGGAAAAGCTTCTGCCCACCATCACAATGACTGGACACTAAGTGTTGTAAAGATATACTTTTAATTGGTCCCAACCTGTGGTCATAATGTGTTCCAAACCACCTGAATCACAATGAGAAGGTAAGCAATGGCTAAGCAGACAAACCTTCTGAATGCTATTTAAGTCTCTTTCAGAGTATACACATACTTTTATTTAGGATAATATTTCATTTTTCTGTGAAGTTCTTACTCAAAAAAATGGTGACTAAAAATTACTTCAAGATTGATGAAATAGGTGAGTCAAACAGTGGTGAATTAAATAAATCAACTCGAGTTTCTAATTTATGAAAAATATATTTCACATACTTACATCAAATGCATGAGAATTATATTCTACAGTGTGAGAGTGTGAAATAGCATGTAAATGCATTAGTCTCTTTACAGTATGTGACATTTGACAGGTTTGGATAATGAGAGAGCTACAGTAGAAACATCTTGGGGCCAACATTAAGAATATGAGATAAACAGTAAGAACAGCTTACAGAACATTACTAGAATATTAGAAAAGAAATTGCAAAATGTAGAAGAAATTACACAAGTCTTATGTAGACTGTAGAAATATTGGGTATTTAAAAATGTCTGTAAAGTAACTTTTATTTATTACAGGAGCTCTTATAAGATATTGTATTGTTTTATTTATCACCAAGCTGGTATAAGACACTGTGTTGTGTTTTTGTACCTAATCATCAAGTTGATGTTAAAGTGCTGCATTGTTTTTCTACCTTATCACCATGTTGATGTGTAACATTTAGTTTTGTTTTTACATGTTATCACCACCAATTTAGTACAAAACACTTCTTTGTGTTTTTGGAAATTAAGATCAAGTTGGTATAAACCTCTATACTATGCTTTTGTATCTAATCATCAGGTCAGAGTATGCCAAACCTCTAACTAACTCAATAGAAATAAGACACATGCTAGAATATTAAAAATGAAAATGTAAGGTATAAAAATAAAGGAATTAAATGAATGCACATTTTTAAAACACTATCTTTTGAGAAATATTAAGATACTAATATAAAAGCCTGTCAAAAACAGTGGGAAATTGTTGGTGAATGATTTATGAAAATTTTAGAATTTAGCTAAAACAAATGTATATGTAATCTCCAAAGCCTGAGGCTCTGTGTACTTATCAGCCATGTTAACTGGTCAGTTATCAACACTAAACCAACCACAGCCTTGTTTTTATATGTTAAAATTTCAACATGTCTGACTTGGAGAGTTAGGCAGAAACTTCATCACCAGCTGCTAAAAAGTTAAAATTTGGGGGAGCTGCTAAGAACAAAAAAAAACTTGAAAAAGAATAGAGTACAAAATACCCATTCATATCTTTTGTGAATAGTAAAAATACCCAATTCTGCTGCAATGCCTGTAACAGAATATTGTCATGTACATAGAGGTTTGTTGATTCAACAACAACAAAAATCACAGAAGACTTTCTTTTATGTTTGCAGCATCAAAGACTGACATCAAGAGAAAAGTAAATTTCAAGTTCAGTTTAAATTATTTCTATCAAGAATCCTATGGGCTTTGGACTCTGCAAAAATTAAACTTAAATTACTTTAATATGAAACTTTTAATAAAATAAACAAGGAAAACTTAAATTATTTTGAATCAAAATATATAGTACTAGTAATCAGTTTTATTAAATCTCTAATTCATTCTTCAAAATGGTAGTAAAAATAACAGTATAAAGTTTTAATTTCTGTACTTTAGTGAAATGTTTTGAAATATGATGGTATTCTGTAAAGTATTTCATTTCAAATTATTCAAAGAAAGGATAAAGTCACAACAGCATTGATAAACCAAGAAATTCCCATTTTTTTGTTGACTACTTGAATCCACTTTTTTCCAAGCATTTTCCCAGAGATTTTCCCATGATATGCTCTGCTGCTACAAAGAGAGGATGCATGATAAATGGAACTATAGCATTCCACTTAAAAGAGCTTGTCCCCATTATAAGAATTAACCTGTACTGTCTAATTGACAGATCACTCAACTGACACCAGGTTGGAAAAAATTAATCCTTTGACTGCCCACATTTTTTACATCAACAGCAGAAAAGGTAAGAACTGTTTCTTAAACAGATATGCAACTAAAGAAACAAATGCCACAACTGCTTCTTAATTATTCAATGACATCAATGAAGTTTTATCATTACATGATACACCATGGATTAACTGCAACATATTTTGAGTTGATAAAACAAATGTTAAGGTTGGTAGTAGAAACTATATCTTGACATATGTGAGAGAGAAAAATGAAGCAGTCTGCATCATGGGATGTCCTTACCACCAAATTCACAACATTGCATCTAAAGCATTCAGATCTTTTGCCAATATAGCAGGTTTTGTTATTGAGGAAATGTGTAGAGACACCATTTACTACTTTTATGAAAGTAGTAAAAGATAATTACTCCTGGAAGAATTTTCCAACTTTTGTAGTGTAGAGTATAGCCAGATGATAAAATATGTAAATACTCACTGGCTGAATGTGTAAACTACTATAAGGAGGTATCTTCATATGTATCCAGCACTGTGGAGTTATTTTCTCTAAACTCAGAAAATGTGCCATGCTTCAATTGCTTAAATTTACTTTTTTTAGGGACACCACATCTAGAGTCTACCACGTTTTTCCATTCAGTGTTACTTACATTCACCACTCTGAATCAATTTCTACAAAAAGAAGATCCAAGCAATCATACAGTAGATAATTGCAGTACAGATTTTAAGCATATCCTTGGAAAATATGTTTTCATCGAAGGTGGAACAAACTATTTTTGATGTAAAATTTTAAGGAGAAAGTGAACAGCTATGTGATGACCAGCTGTTTGCAGGTTGACAACAAAGCAACTGTTAAACAAGTTTCTTTATGAGAATAATATATAAGAAAGGCACAGAAAACTATTCTGCAGAGGGGTTAGATATTTCTATTAGACATCTAAAAAAAGAGACTTTTAACAAACTTCCACTGGATGATCATACACTTAAACATACCAAGTTTATTGATTTCTTCCAAAGAGGTTGATTGTTGGTTGGTTGGTTGGCATTTATTGGTGCAAAGCAACTAGGCTATCTGCACCATACAATCTGTAAAAAATTAATTTAAAAGTAAAATTATTAAAATATGTAAAAAGGTATGTTAAAATAAAACAAATCCCAATTTTGGATATATAAACTTAAATAGAATTAAAAAGACCAATGGTCTTTAAAAATGCAAAAAAACACAACTGAGGTGGACAGTGTCACCATCACCAATGACATTGTCAAACATCAAGAGTGAACCCATGGTAAAAATATGTCTAAACTGTTGCTGCTGCTCATGGCTGTAATAACAGCATGACAATAGAATGTAAGCTATTGTGGCTTGTGTATCACACAGACCACACACTAGTGCATCAGGTCCAGATAAAAGAAAATGAGTTAAAAAACTGACCAATGGGTAGCCCAGCTAGGGCAATTTCCTCCTTCTGACCCTTACAGAAGCAAGACAGCCAAAGTCCAATAGAAGGTTTTATCTGAAAAAGCATGTTATTACATTGCTCACTCCAACTCAACTGCTAACTGGGGCAGAGATGAGCCTTGAACCAGAACCACAGACCATGTATGAAACAGGCATGGTCATGAAAGGCACCAAAGCAGACAGACTTAGCTGTGGTGTCAATAGGTTCATTCCTGCAAATACCAACAAAGCCCAGTATCCAGACCTTAATAGTAATGGATAATAAAAAGAAATGAGTCAGTTGTTTTTAAATACTGATGAGAAAAGGGTGAAACTAACATGAAGCAATTCCAGAGCCAGTAAAGAGCTAAGCAAATCAGTATAAATGATACAGCTCATGTACTGCATAGCTTCTATGTGATCCAGGGCAAGAGAAATAGCATACAGTTTATCAGTGAACACAGAAACTGTAGAGGGAATCCTGTGTGCAACCACTGAACCATGGCAGAGCTCACAGAGTCACCTGATTTCAAACCATCCAAATAAATAGGAATGGAAGGATTGTTTGAAAGATGTTAAGCAAACAGAAGACAGTGCTTCCAATCAGAAGTATACACCTTCTTCAAATAACTCAAAAAACAGTCACACTTGAGGATGATAATAAGCCAGGGTGGATCGGCTGACCATTGAAGACAGCAATGTCATTTAAGGACAGACTCAATTCAGCCAACTGCACCTGGATATAAAGGCCAAGAGGGGCAACGGCAGACCATCTATTCTGAAAAAGCATGACCCACTGAGGAAAGAAAACACAGTCCCAGGTTGGATGCTGTGGTAAAGACTGAAGTTTTGCCACACACATTAAAGACAGTTGCAGAGGTGTAGAGTAGATTCCTGAGACTCAGTGCACAAACACTGACTGGAGAAGTGCAAAAAGCCCCTGATGAAGAACTGGGTCCAACATCTTCAAGGCAACAGTCCTGGCATAGCCATAGACCAGAGACCCATAGTTCAGTTTCGATCGAATGAGGGCACAACACGTTTCTGACATAGAACATCAATCTCTTCCCTAAGAGGTGGAAGAGAAGACATGGAGGATGTTCAGTGCCCTTATACACTTGACATGTAGCTGCTTTATATGTAGAATAAAAACCAGTTACAGTCAAAGATAATCCTCAAGAACTTTGTCTCAGGGACCACTGGAAACAAGACTTCTCCGACATGGAGCATGGGATTGGAGTGAATACCATTGGTAGTAGAAGTGCATGCAAACTGTTTCAGAGTGAGAAAAAGTCAAATCATTTGCTATGGTCCACTTCAATAAATGACTGAGGGCAGTCTGTAACTGCTGCTCAATAAACCTCATGCTCAACGACTGACACGTCAACACAGAGACAGCTTGCAGTTGATGACATTATTCTTTATAATGAAAAGTGTGACACTTAAGATACAGTCTTGAAGAACTTCAAGTTCCTGTGGGAAAGAACAGGAAAGTGTCAAACCCATATGGACTTAATATTGCCAGTCCATTAAAAATATTTAACAAAAATTGGAAAATTTCCATGCAACTCGTATGAGTGGAGGTCATGCAGGATGCCATACCTCCACGGATAAATAGTATTATAAGCTTTCTCAAGGTCAAAAAAGGAGAGAAACAAGATGTTGCTTGAGAAAGGCTTCCCTGATTGGCATTTCAAGTTGAATCAGGTGGTCCACAGTGAAGTGCTGTCATTAGAACCCACACTGGGTGGGTGAGAGGCGGTTGTTTGATTCAAGGTACCAAATAAGATGAGCATTAACCATCCTCTCTAATATCTTACAGAGACAGCTCATCAATGTAATCAGAGAGTAGTTTAAAGAAATCTTGGAATCCTGCCCAGACTTAGAAAAGGGAAAAACAATAGCATGGTGCCAAGCATTAGAAAAAACATTCTCCTGCCAGATCTGTTTAAAAACAACCAGAAGAATAGCAAGAGAGGCAAGACAGAGATGGTGAAGCATCAAATAGTGATTATCATCAGGTCTGACTGATGTACTGCCAGATTGTAAGAGCAGATTTGAGTTCCACCAGTGTAAAGGGGAAATTGTACTCATAGAAACAATTAGCATGAAAGGAAAGATATGATCACTCTGCCCAAGTCTTGATGGCTAAGAAGATTGGGGATGAGACAGAAGTGTTAGATGCATGAGAAAAGCTTTTGCTAATGCTAGGGGAAAATGATCACTGTCCCATGAGTCACTATCAACCCCCAAAGAGAAATGAGAGAAAAGTGAAGTGGAGCAAACAGAGAGATCAATAGCCGTAAAAAACTGACTAGGTGCATGAAAATAGGTAAAAGTACCTAAACTGAAGGGAGAAAGGTAATGATCCGAGAACATATGCACTACAGGACAACCCTTCCTATCAATATCAGCACCACCCCAGAGGGGTTTACGTCCATTAAAGTCCCAAGGATGAAAAAGGGAAACAGCAACTGTTCAATGAGAGCATCAACATCTGACTGATCATAGGTTTCCTCAGATGACTGGTAAAAAGAACAAACAATGATGATACAACCCAAGAAAACACAGATGACTACAGCCTCTAATGGTATAGAGTGACAAAGATAGGGTGGGCACATGCTGATCAATCAACACTGCCACCCCTCTATGCACATGTTCGTCATATAACCTGTCATTTCTGTACAAAGGAAACTGCAGAAAGGTGACTGTAGCAACAGGTCAGAAATGTTTCCTGTAAGGGAAAACATACTGGATGGTAAGAAGCAATCAGCACTTTGATGTCATCCAAATTAGAATGGAAACCTCAACAGCTCCTCTATATTAAAGTGACCATTTTTACTTATGTGGAGAATTGGATGGAGAGTCGTTTTCAAACCATCCAATTCTCCTTCACATAAGTAAAAATGGCCACTTTAATATAGAGGAGCTGTTGAGGTTTCCATTCTAATTTCGATGATGTCAAAGTGCTGATTACTTCTTACCATCATGTGGAGACACTGAGAGATATATCTGCACTCCCACTATAACAGTGAAAGGGAGCGCAGCAGCACACATCTGAAATGGAGTGGTGGACAGTTATCTTCAAGCCTTAAGGTAAAAAATGTTGTGAACTGTTTTCAAATGCTGTACCTCCTTTCTCTCCACTCAACTAGGGCAAAAACAAAAGATGGGCAGTAGCCAGTACAGTTAGCAGAATGAGGGTCCATTTTGCATTCACAGGCATTATGGTCCTTGCCACCACAACGAGCACACATCAAAGAACAAGAACATGATGTCTTCAACTGATGGAACCACTGACATCAGTAGCATCTGAGAGGATTTGAAATAATATGGCCTTACACTGCAATCCAGATAACCCAACTTGATGGTGGGAGGTGGATGTGGCAATGTAAATGTTAAAATTAGGATATTAGTCAGCATCATAATTCCATCTTTGAGAGTGGAGATATGCCTCTCTGCAACAACTCCTTGGGTGGAGAAATCAGTGAGGATCTCTGACTTGAGGATGTTCTTCAAATCCCTCTCAACAATAACACCTCGTGATGAATTCAAACTAGCATAAGAAGTAACCTCAATGGGTATATCCCCAATGGTCTTCGAATGCAAGAGCAGTTCACTCTGTTTTGTAGTGGACGTTTCCATCAAGATGTCCCAAGAACAAATTTTTTGACTGACTTAGAAGAGCCAGCAAGCCTCGCTAGTCTCTTCTGAATAAAAGATTTGTCTGATAAAGAATGCTATATCAGAAAATGAGATACAGGTTTTGAAGAAGTTGAAATTGCTGTTCAGAATCTTCAAGACATGATTGTTTACTTATAGTCTGTTTTTTATTTTATTTTTACTTTGAGTTGGGAGATCAACAATAAAGAAAGAATATTTTGGTGCCCACTGACCCCACCTACTATGGAGCCCTACAAGGGGACACAATATAATGCCAAACAAGAACACTGCAACAATGCCAAGGTTTCATGAATACTATACCAAACACCAGCATCAGTCATAATGTTCAATAATAGTACTTGGTTTACCCTAGCCAAAGTGGAGTGTTAGAGTTGGGCCCCTCAAACACCAGGATCCTCTCCTCTCTTTCGTGGGTCACCACACACAGCAAACACATAGGTGGATGTTTAGACCACACAGGAGGTAAACTGAAAGTACAGAATCTTCTCTGGGAGGCTCCCTCACCATGTACAGCTCCAAAGAGGCAATGAAGTTTCAAAGATGTGGAGTTCTTTCTTGAAATGTACCCTGCCTCCTTTAATCTTAATACCAGAAAACTGGAGATGCTTCACTAAATGTTCAGAGAGTATCAATTTCTGCAGAACATCAATATCCCAAAAAGCATTTGTACTGCTGCTAAGTTATATTTACCTAGTGATGATGGTGTTGAAGAAACTGTCTCAACTGTTCAAACAAATGTTATATGGGGACATTTTATTCCATTAAACTAGCAAATGGGACTTTAAAATTTGGTAGACAGGATAAAGTTGCTAAAACTGTTATGATTCTACTACATTCAAATGAAGCTGGAGAACATGTATTTTCAATGATTTGAAAGAAAACAAAACCTCATTTCAACTGTCATTTTAAGTTAATGGAACACTTGGCTCACTGATAACCATCATAATAGTTAGCATAGATTCCTGTTGTGAATATGAACTCTCACAAGAGATTTACTAGAACAAGCAAAAGAAGATACACATAATATAAACAACAACATGGTACATGCAAAGACTTTGTCGTGAAAATAATATTGACATTTTGTGGTATAGTTTTAAAATTGTCTACAAGGTTTATAAAGAATTCCATCATAAAATGCTCTTTAAAAATGTTGCCTATAAAGATTTAAAAACTGTTTGATATGCATAGTTCTGCCTCTAATATTTTTAAAATTTTCAAGGAAAGGGTCCCCAGATCCTCTCCACACATACAGATGAACACCTCACAATATGACATTGCTGTCAACACAAAATCTCACTCTTTTCAAAATCAATTACTTCAAAGCTCTGCATTACTAGCAATGTACAGCTCACTTTCTGACAGTAAAATTATCTTGTTTTAAATCATTAACAAAACTTCTGTCACATTTGTCACTTTCATCATTACTCTGAAAATACTGAACAAAGTAACAAACAGATTTTTCTTTCCCTCTGTTAGGCTTTGTCTCATTAACAAGTAGACATACTTGATGTTTCTTTGCCAAATCTTCCTAAAATTGATATATACATACATACATACATATGAAGCATTTAATTCAAATATCTAAAATCTCAAAGAAATGGCTACTCACCACTTTCTGGAGGTTTACTAAGAACCTCATAGGATGTGAGTTGATAGTCTTGGTGCCACGAAAATTTGTTCTTGTATTCTGTTGGCAACTGTAAATTAATAAAACTTTGTTAATTCTTGACAATAAATATACAGCTTTTTTCAATTCAATTCTTGTAAAATATATATTAAAATGGTGTAAAAAACAACAACATAGACTGATAACAGAATACTATTTCAGATTTAAAGAACAACATAAAGAGTACACCTATAAAATACTCTCTTATAAACCTTTCACCTTTGTGCACTTGTATTGTTTTCATAAGAATTAAGAATGATTGTACATTATACTAGAGTTTCAACTTAGCTTTGGATTACAATCAGCAACACCACACAACATTTCATTTCATAGAGGCTAATTTCAACTGAAGGTCAGAGTACCTATCAGCCCTTGGAGGTTTTTGGATTTTTCTGAAGTAAAAATGCAAGAATATTTGAATGGCCATTGGATAGTGCTTTAGATTTACAGTACATACAGGAAAAGCATAAATTATCATCATTTTTCTTCTAATCGTTTTGGTGGTGGTGTGGATTACCTCTCCAGCCTCTTCTTTTCCAAACAAAATTGGTATCCTAAATAAAATCTTATTTTCACCTTACTGCAACTTCATCATCATTCAGTTATAACATATACTCAGGTGTAGTTCTTACTATATACAAACAACTTAGTGGGCATATTTACCACAATATGCATTCTTATTTCTTACCTTTTCAAATATACTCAATTTATTACATTTCTTGAAAGTTAACATTTTCCTGAAGTGAAAATGTAATTCCAATAGATATCTCTCTCACAAAAAGCTTTCAAAACTTATATTGCTTTTATGGGTGCAAGATTTTACTCACTACTAACTTTGATACTCCCACTTATTTCTGCATACAACATGCAAAGGATTATGCATTAACCCACTACCAAAAGAAGTGTGAAAATATCACTATCATAACTATTGCCCTCTCTAATCTTGCAGCTTTAACTACTTTGAGATTAATCATATCACTCCAAACTACACCAGAAGAGAGGAATGTGGGTGGAAAACATGAAAGGAGGTACCTATGGTAAACAAATTTTCAATTTAGAAAAATGTTAACTTCTGATATATCTTCACCTCACAAAAAACTAAAATCCCACATTAGACCAGTAGAGGGAATGATGAAAAGATGATCCCCCAATTAGAAAGCATCCAAACAAAAACTATTGAGTGCAAGAATGAATTAAAACCAATACACCTGTGGGAGACTGCACGACTTCCGAGTCAGGTATACTTCCTGCCCTTAAATAAATTGTCATCAAAATGTAAAAGGTGGGAACCTGGAGTGATCTCAAAAATAATTTCCACATGGCATAAGCCTTGAGCTTCCACAAAGTTTACAATCAAATTGGTTGAACTGTGGCTTGTATGCAAACAATCATGTGACAACCTTCCAACAACAGGAGTATGACACACCCTCCTGACATGTGATCCCTGCTATTCAATTCAACCAAATTACCACTTCAAGTTTTGGGAGAAAAAGGAAGTACCAGTTTTCAGTGAGGAGAAGAAAGTGGGAAGTGTGAGTGAATGTAAGTACCTACTGGAAGTGTATTTTCAGTATAAGAAAATTATAACTTCCAATGTGATACATTACCTCCACTCATATAAATAGCTAGAAACCCACACTGAATAGGTGGAGAAATCAGTACAAAGGAAAAAAAAGTACTTTTTAAAAGCATAACAAAAAAGAAACACCCTATAAGAAAAGATCCTTGCATTAGCAGATCAAAGGTACACTGTTCATTCAGTGTGGAAAGATATTTTCATAGATGTGGGTGGAAAATGGAAAGAGCACATCCAAATGAGAGAGAACAATGGTTGGATAAAAATCTGCACTTAAATATATTGGAATCTCAATCCCAAATCTGTAAGCAACACAATAAAAGGAAAAGGGTAGTTGAGGTAAAACCTTACAGCACCTGGAAAAACAAGTGTGGAATATGGCAGTCTGATAACCTGCAATCAAGAAGACAGAAAACCCCCGATCAAATAGCCAAGTGAAGAAATCCATAAGAAAAGGAACAGTGGGTTGAGCAGAGGAAAACCCTTGACCCAAAGACCAATGGTGAAAAACATTCCACTTATATTGATGACCATCTCTACAGAAAAAAACAAATGGAACAAGTTAAAAAACAAAACAAAAAGTGACCTGCAAGAACAAACTGAATCTTCTTGCCAGGGACCAGACCACATAAAAATCATACAAGAATGTGGTGGATATAAAGGCCCAGATGAAATGGTGGTGACCAAGGCTGACATAGATGGGATGGAGTAAGAGGAAGGGGTAATGAAGGTACACATTACAGTTGGTGCAGCCATACAACCCACTGTTGTGCCAGCCAGCAAGTAGCAATCAGAAAAACTTGACATGGAGTGGAGTGGATGATTGAAATAACCCTGGTAAAAAGACAGATAAGAGGATAAACATACAGGTATTTATTTATCCAATCTCAATTGAATGCATTGACAGTCAAAGCAAGTGGATGAGGAATTTGAGATCAAAATATAGGTTACTTAGAACTGATGAATATAGCAAGTGTATCTGGGTGAGAAGTATCTCCCTGAAGACACAGCCACTGGAAAAACAAAAGGATCAAGAGAATGCTCTGTCAGATAAAATTGATCAGAATAGGATAGACAATCCATAACAATACTGAATGCATCCAGAACATGGAACAAAAGGAAAAAAATACCAAAACCACAGGCCATAAAAAGGAGATACAAGGTTTGACCACAAAGAGTACTACCTAGGTGGTTGATATTAACCACCACTACAGAATTTTCAGAATGGATCACAACCAGATGATTCCTGGCAAGATATAGAAAATGATCCAATGCATGAAGTACAGTCAGTAGTTCTGGGATACTGATATGGTAAAATATTCTAAACAGAGACCATCAACCTGAAGCTTGATGGTATTCTCTAAAGTATCTCACGATTTTGTTTACATTTCAGGTTATTTGATACCTTACATTTAATGGAAAAGCATGCAGAACTCGAGGCTTGTGGCATGTAAAAATATATAAAAAAGTACTTTTGTATGGCGAGAGTAGCTCTGAATGAGAATAGCACTTTAGCCTTTACCATCCTACAAAAAACATACAAGGCCAAAGCAAGACCAAAAAGCAGGGAGAAAAATTGATAAATTTCCCCATGATGAACAAACTCAAGACAGCACCTTCACAGATGAGATATTAGAAAATGCAAGTACATATTTGTGGCATTTACCTTGATCATCCACAAACCCAGAGAAAAAGCCTACCTAAGGGTGAGAAAATACTATGGTAAATTGGGGTAGAACCAAAAATTGATTGAGACAGATAAATCAATCACAGGCTGCCACTCCCCACTTTTCTTGGGTACCACAAACAGCCTGGAATAAAAAAAAAAGAGAAGACTAAGTGACAGGTTTGAATGGATTTTGGATGAGAAGATCCTATACTACCTGAGACAGGCATTGACTGGTGGTAGAATCTTGAGACAATGGAAAAGAAACAGGTACCTAAGATAATGGAGGAGGGTAAAGGAAATGGATAACAAGTCCCTTGGACAATACTCAAGTAACTTGCATGTCTGTGGCAAAAAAATGACAAAGGGGAGTATAACCAGTTAACCCTTTCATGTCAAAGGCCATATCATCATGTTTATTGACATGCATTCAAAATTTAATTGACCTACCATTTTATGAACTTATATCAATAAATTTGGAATCAAACTGTGGAATATAATTCAAGCTCTAATATTATATAGAAGTTAATTTCTTATTTAAACATGAAAAGAATACATTTAAATACAGATTTTAGTTACATGGTATGTTTAATGCAGCACAGTTTAAAGTTAAATGTTTGTTTTGCTGAAATACTAAGAGTAATTTTGTACAAATCAGGAACCCAAATTACTAATACTGACAAGCTAGAATATAAAATAAGAACCTCGTATCTTTTTATTTTGCCGAGATTTGGCTTATTACTGAATCAAACACAGTGGGCCCATCCACCTCTTTCAAATTTTGGAAACGATCTCTTATATACTCTGACTACAATAAATGACATGTAAATAACCAACAAACACCTTAGAATGTCCCCAGAGCGATTTTCTCAAACAATTTAATCTTTAAAAAACTACCATGTTCTTTCAATCCAAGATGAAGTAGGGTGTGTCTTTATAGTCTGTTCAAAGTTTATTTTTTAAAATCCAAATATACCTTAGTTACTAAGCTTGATAAATTGTAGTGGAACTCTATATTAGTGTAGTTATTTATGATTTTTGGTTATTCAACTGTGTACATACATATATATAACCATAAAATATTCAATTTGTTTGATATCCTCCATGTGCAAAATTTTAAAAAGGCTTCTGAGTGCAAAGGTCATAGTGAGAAAAGATAATTGTTTGCTTCTAGATTTATTGTTCTATATTCTAAGAAAAATAAGTTTAATAATTTATTTGTAAATAGTAATAATCTATATATATATAAAATGTATAACAGTTGAAATATGGCTGTATATTACAAAATACTAGTCCACTACAACACAACTAATACAGGGAAAACTACAGGTCAGTTCCATATTACTGGACAGGTGACCTGAGTGCCTGTACACTGCATCAATGCAAGTTACATAATGTTAGCTAAGTATGACTGGAATGTCAATAAATAAAAAGTAAAATATATATAGTGTTGAGACTTAAGCTACTTAAACAAAACATTTGTATTTTATTGTTATAATATATGGTCGTTCTAGCACCAAAAAAGCACAATTTATATTCATTTCCTTTTTTTTTTTTTATGATGGTTGCAAGGTTGTTCAAGTGACAGACCCCATACAGTTAGAGTATAGAAAATAACAAAATATAAAGTATCAGTGAAAACAAAAATTTGAAATGTATTTAAGAGGTTTTAAGAGATTATGCAAATAATATGAGACTTATGTAACAAAAATTAGTTTTCTTAACCACAACACGAAATCAAATCACACTCAGACTAGTAACAAAAAAGACTTACTTTCACAAACAAATCTTTAATAAAAATATTTCATTAAAGTATATGATTTTTTGCACACAAAAAACTTGTAATCTTTAATAAAAGACAACTGAATTCTGTACAGATACCATGCTGTACCAAAAGTTATAGTGCAAATACTTAACATGTGCAAATGTGTAAATGAACTTGTATATATTATACTAAGTCCGTAGTGAAAGGGTTAATACATATTTTACAACTTAAAAGTCTCCTGTTTGCATTGGGTACATCTAACATGACAAGAAGTCTGAAACATTCTCTACCATTAACTGCAATGCATTTCTTAAATATTATAATATTTTGTAAACTCAAGCTTTCAAATTTCAATGAATGCAATACTTCATAAAGTGAATTTTTAACTAGTTAGATTTTTATGCGGTGAAGTTTATTCTACATCAACCAATTAAAAAATGTGGACATACTAATTAAAAAATTAGATAAAAACTATATTTGATGCTTTTGTTTTAGTTTGATTTTTATAATCAGTATGTCCACAGTTTATAATTTAAAGTATTACCTGGTTTCTATGGGCTTTGTGTTACATCCATATCAGTTATCAATTATTAATATTCCACATATATTGATTTTTCAATTATATGCATTTTAAACCATCATCCTTGAGTTTTTACATAAGTCAAATACAAAAAAAGAAATTTTTTTTCATTAATAACTATTTAACAAAACAGTATTCTAGCAATAAATGATTGCCAAAATCTTCCCTATTAATGAAATACAGGGAATTTACAGGGAAAAAAAACGTAGAGACTATTAAATAGTCTCTATTTAATAACCATCTGAGTTAGAAACTAAGTTTTCTAACCCCTGTGTAGTCTGTTACACAACAAAATTTCTTCCCACCAGCTTTGATATCCAAACACACTAAATCCTTTGTAATAAATAACTTGTTTCTAGATAAGAAAACCAAAATGTACACAGTACTGCAAGTAAGGCCTAACTGGTTACTGTAAAGAAATAATTACCTCTTTTGACTTGTATTTGTATAATCAATATGTCTATAAAGAGATCCTACAATTCTATTAATTTTACTACTACTACTAGCACAACACTTCACTTCTTGGTTGGCTTAGTAGCTCATCCATTATTATGTCAAATCCTTTTTTATTCTGTCACACTACCAGTTACTGAGTTAGGTTACTATCTATATTAAAATTTAAACATGATCCAAGCTATGAAAACCCAAATGTATTATCTTGCACTTGCTTTTACACACATCTTATATCCTACTGCATTTAGAATATAACAAAGGATTCAGAAGTATTTATCCTATTGATCCACTAAGATAAAATTGTAGGCTTCACCTCTTAACTTTCTTTTCTCGAAAATAAACGAGACCATAGCCTATGTGTAGAAAATAATCATCTTAAATCTCACACCTAAAACCATTCTAATAGTAAGTAACAAGTATTCTGCATCAGATAAGATCATAACTATACACATTATTCCAGGTTTCACTAGCAGTTTAGTGAGTTATGTAGAGGAATGAAACATAATTAGAAGACATATAATTTAGTTCTTTTACTCACTTAAATAACTGTATAAACTAACAAAAATGCAATATTCTTTACACCTTATTTAAAAAGAAAACGTTGGTAACACTATGAACTTATTTTAAAAAACAGATGTTTAATAACTTATCATTACGATTAAGTTCATATTATTGTTACACTCGTTACTACTGGTTGTGGTATGATACTTAACAGTACAATTATATAATTTAAAGTAGAATGAGATATCGTTTAAGTAATGTACATATTTTTTCAACTTTATAAAAAATAAAATAAAAAAATAGTCCATACTTCAATAGTATGCTTTTCTGCAATACATTTAAACGATGAAACCAAACCTAGCCTTAATAATACAATTCAATAAACAGTACCTGGCTCATCCCAAAAATGCTAACAGCGACATGAACTATACTCCTCGATATTAATTCTGTATGACATTACCTTTTCGTCTGCAGTTGTGGGGCAAGCGCGGCACAAACTCCAAACAGAATTAAGCATGTGCCCACTTTCACTTCTTTACTCTAAGTTTCGCAATACACTTCTGTCAAGTACTTTCGAACACGTCGTTCAACCATCAACATAAATACTATCTATAATTTTTAAATACGCTAAGCCTAAATTTCAAACATTGCAGCATATTTGTATTTCGTATGTATTATCGTTTAGTGGCGCTACTGTTTAACTGCAATTATGTAGCATAGATTTGTTCAGTTTAAAACTCAGAACGAACACATTTTAACATGTCAATCATAACTTTAAGTCAGTTTAAGAAACTAAAACCTTGAAAGATACCATAAAATACTAACCAGTGATCCACACAAAATGTGCATGAGCTGAAAAGGCCAGACTAATTTAAATAAAGTCTTAACCAGCGTAACAATGGTAGTAATTTGTTGTAATATATTAATGTATATTTTATTAAACATTGAATAAATGCTAGTAAACACTTTATTCAATTGTAATAAAGCATTCTTTAAATCATTAGCTCTCTCAGGAATATGCCATAGCTCGTTGTTGTTGTTTTTTTTGCATTAACTGTTTATTACTCTAGACATTAGTCTGTTTATGGACTGTTTATGCGGTGCCCAGCTCGGGAGTCAAAATCCAGTTTTCCCTTTTTAAGCCTTCAGATTTAACGATATACCACTGGGGAAGAAAGGGAAAGAAGAGGTTAGTCACTTAATACACTTGACCAAAAATTGGACAAAAAAAGAGTGGTATCTACTGATAATAAAGTTTTTGCCATCTCTGGTGGATTTTGACAGTATGGATAAATTATATTGTCAACTAAAGTCCAGATACTGCTGTGGTATGTACAAGTGAAAATGAATTAAAGTTAGAACTATATCAGATAGATTCACTAAGTTTATTCTCAAACAAGGAAGGGGATAGAAAGCATTCTCAGGTCCATGAGAAGATTCAGATATAGATAGTTACCGCAATTAACAGGACAGTATGCAGAATGTTTAAAAGGGGGTTCTAATTTGTGAGATGAAAAGCCAATGCACATTGTAAGAAGCATAATCATCATGCCAAACTTACCAATACTATGAGGATCTAGGGAGGTGCAAATGTTTCGAACCACAAAAATCTTAATGCTTCCTTAGAAGAACGTAGACTATGTATCAGGTCATCCCTTAAGTAATGTCCGATTTTAGGTTCAAAAAAAGAAAAAGAATTTCAAACGCTCTTAATGTTGTTTAATCAATAATGTATGTTCCATTATTATTAATTAATTCTTGCCAACGATTCACAAGCTTCTGAATGCCACTTCTATAAAATTATTGGGGTATGGAGGACAAAATGTAGAAAAGGTGGTTTTGACATCTTCGTGTGATCCAAGCTCTTTTCCATCAAGATAGTTCAGATGGGGCAAAGTCTATAGAATAAGGAGGGCGTGGAAGTTTTTCCCAGTCTAGCTCTTCAATTTTTACACATGTGATCTTTACTGTATGGGGCCGTGCATTATTTTGGTGTAACACAACACCTTTACGACTGATTAAATCGTGCCTCTTTTCTTTCAGTGCAACATTCAAACGCTCTAACTGTTGACAATAGAAGTCTGATGTAATCGTTATATTGAGTGGCAGCAACTCAAAGTGGATCACACCAACAATATCCCACCAAACACTTAACAATACTTTGCTTGGGTGGAAGTCCATTTTTTGCTGTTCTTTAGCCAGTTTACCTGCAATGCTTAACATATTTATAATATGTATCCATTTTTGATCTCCAGTCACTAACCTGTCCAAAAACGGTGAGTTACGTTCACAACAGTGCAGCAAAGTGCAAATGTTCACTTTTACTCTGAGGTTGGCTTCTGTCAAATCACGGTGAACCAATTTTCCCAGTTTTGACACCTCAGCAAGCTGTTGCAAATGAGTATGGGTTGAATTAAGCCTCTGTGCTAGTTCATCAACTGTTACAGCACAACCTTCATCAAGTGCAGCCAGCAGCAAGTCATCATTAAACTCAACAGAACGACCCGAACGTGGCGCATCACTTAAGCTGTAATCACCTGATCTGAATTTTTGAAACAACCTTCGGCATTTTCTTTCATTGAGAGACTCTGCATCATAAATACCTTGAACGTTTCGTGTAGTTTCTGCTGCACTGTTGCATTTTTTAAACTCATGAAGCATTATATGATATGCTAATGTGCTCCTCAGACACATCCATCTTCATACGGGTTTATTTGATTAATGATCTGAAAAAGTGAAGTTGGATTGGTTTCTTTTATTTGTCTGAACATTTTATGCATGTCCTACGACATATTTTAGTCATTAAAGCCTTCTACAAAGACAGAAATGATGATGCACTTTCTCTATTAAAGTTTCGGACATTACTTATGAGATGACCACATATAAAACATTAAATATCATAAATAGCTGTTCTATGACTATATAACCACATTTTCATGTTACAAAAATAGGGGTTAGACCGACCCATCCTTATGGATATACGTGATTAATATCGTGAATGAACTAGAGAAACTACAGTCGGTAGTCTCATCTCCCATCACTGAACGTTTGTGGGAAAGGACGAAAAGATTTGCAATCTAAAAAGTTTGTTTGTTTTTGAAATTCGCACAAAGCTACTCGAGGGCTATCTGTACTAGCCGTCCCTAATTTAGAAGTGTAATACTAGATGGAAGGCAGCTAGTCGTCACCACCCACCGCCAACTCTTGGGCTACTCTTTTACCAACGAATAGTGGGATTGACCGTCACATCATAACGCCCCCACGGCTGGGAGGACGAGTATGTTTGGCGCGATGGGGATGCGAACCCGCGACCCTCAGATTACGAGTCGCACGCCTTAACACACTTGGCCATGCCGGGCCATTTAAAAAGTTTGAGAATCACTAAACTAATTAACAGAATATTCACTCAAGATATCGATTACGGAGCAATACGAAAACTGTCTTTTTTTTACTGAAATGAAATAAAAAGGTAATCTGAGAGTCGTGGGTTCAAATCCCCATCGCACAAAACATGCTCGCTCTTCCAGCCGTGGGGGCATTATAATGTGACAGTCATTCTCATTATTCGTTGGCAAAAGAGTAGCCTAAGAGTTGGTGGTGGGTGGTGATGACTAGCCTTCCCTCTAGTCTTACACTGCTAAATTAGAGACGGCTTGTGCAGATAACCCTTGAGTGGCTTTGCGGGAAATTCAAAACAAACCAAACCATGAAGAGTAAAACTAAATTCACATTCTTTATCATAACTAAACACAAACATACGTGTTTGCTTGAATTTTAAACATGAAGAACAACTATTTTGCACAGATAATTTCATATGTTAACCCTTTTCAATATACTGACTCATCATATGTCTTCTTCATGCTTTAATTACACAGGAACTATATTTTTTCAATGTATTCGGTTTGTATGCAGTTGTAGCATAAACACATGATCCATAAAGTCATATAGATTACCTTGTTCTAGCCAGTTTGTGTCTTTGATCTCTGTAATAAACAATTTCTATGCTGCTCAAGAGCATACTACAGCAACATTTACCATCCTGATTAGAAGGTTTGTTTGTTTTGTTTTGGAATTTCGCATAATGCTACATGAAGGCTATCTGCACTAGCCATCCCTAATTTAGCAGTGTAAGACTAGAGGGAAGGTAGCCAGTCATCACCACCCACTGCAAATTCTTGGGCTACTCTTTTACCAACAAATAGTAGGATTGACCATCACATTATAACACACCCATGGCTAAAAGGGTGAGCATCTTTAGTGTGACAGAGATTTGAACCCAAGAACCTTGGATTACAAGTTGAGTGCCTTAACCACCTGGCCATGCCAGGCCCTGATTAAAAGGATTAACAATGTAATATCCTTTGCTGGCCAAGTTGATGTTGTCTAAATGTAATGGGAAACCAATGTTATGTATAACTAGAGGTTATGAGGTGATGCTGTCAACTGGATAAAGAAACTGAGCTTACTTGTTAAATTCAGGCATATCTTCAGTTCAGTTCCACTAGTCAAGTAAAGACTTATTTCAAGATCATCATGTATAGTTTAACAGAAACTGACCTCATGAAAAATAATACTGTTGTGCTAATCACTTTAGCAGAAGTGTTTCTTTTTTATTTGTTTGATAAAAAAGATTGTGTTAATTTCTGCAAAATCTGCATCCCCCAGTGGCCGAGCAGTATGTTTGTGGACTTACAGCACAACAATTTGGTTTTCGATACTCATGGTGGGCAGATCACAGATATTCCATTGTGTAGCTTTGTACTTAATTATAAACAAAAACAAAATAAAGCCAAATCTGCCAAGTCTAATCATTTCAAACACACTATGAAAAAAATCTTTTTTCACAATAAAAATTACTCTCCCTATATCTTGAGTGAATTTGTCATTATTAATAGGTCTGTCTAACTTATCCTTATCAGGAAATTGGTTTTACTTGAAAATACTACTCGTAGGTAGGAAGGAGAAATACTAGTGCTCTTAAATCACAATTTATTGCAAAGTTTTTTTTATATGACAACATGTAAACTAGCATCTGTTTGATTTCTTAAGTTTACTTTATTTAAATACTTGTTCCTTGCAAAAAGAATAACATTTGTTGAAAGTGAAAGTATTTATAATCAAACAAAATAAACAATTCATTAGCAGCATGGGAGAGACATCAAGTCTAGGATAGGACATGAGACTTTTGTCATTACCATTCAGCTTGCAACTTTTCATACAAGGAAAGTTGCTAGAGTGTGGTGTAATTAGACTATTTGAGCAAATAATTTCTTTGGGGTAAATGCAGATGACTGAGATTAACTAGACTGAATTGGCACTGGTTTGAAATGCATGCAGAGGTTTTTACTGGATTCCTAGGCTGTTGCCGGTTGTCCAACAGCCCCAGATCTGGTGAACACCACTGCTGACTAATGGACAAAGGCTGGATGAGCTAATGATGGATGAATTCCACTGGTCAGAATCTTCTTTCTGATAGGTGAGACAACAGCAACCCTTGAATGAAAACAACACATAGGGTCACATACCTTTTCAAACTTAAATGTTCACCAAATCATCAGTGGAAACTCACAACACCAGGGGTCACACAGGGTTGTATAATGAGGCATCTTGAATAACAGTTGTTTTGTAGCCTTGAATTAGACTGATCACCTATTTTGGTGACAGAGTACCAGTGAAAGGCTTCTTAATCGAAAAGGAACAGTGACAGAGGACACAGATCAGTTCCTAAACTGTTTTAGGAGTTTCCAAACTGGAGCAGGTACCTCAGGAACAGATTGTTCAGTGCCCAGTTGTGAGCTTAAACAATCCAGCCCTGAATACTATCAAACATATGGATGAGGAGTAACAGAACAACTTAGCAGTGTTTCAATTGCATTGCCAATTAGACTGAGTAAAGAATCAAATGCTCTATTGAGCTAAGTTGAAAGATTGGAAGAGGACTGTCACCAAAGAACTGGCCACCCATGTGAGCAATTTGAACCAATTGCATGGAAAGACATACCTGACAATGGCTTCTACAAACACAGAAGGTGTTCTGGCTGGTAAATTCATTGAGTGATTTTCGAATAAGCTTTTAAGACAGCACCCAAGAGTAAGGGGAATTCCCACTTTCACAGAAGCAGTGTCTACTCATGATATATATGCCATAACAAGGAACAAACAAGAAATGTTTGTGGAATAATCCAACTTTGAAATATTGACTGAGTTTTAACTTGTGTGAGAAATAAACAAAGTGGACTTGATTTGTGTTAAGTAAAATAATCTTTATTACTAACAAAGCAAAAAAAAAAATATTATGCTTACTTGTGTACATTCTTAGACAATCATCTTCTAGATTCATAAATATAACTTCAGCTTTTGTTCTCTCTAGATGCATCTTTCTAGAATTAGTTATAGCATAAGCCAATTAGAGTTGAGAAAGAATATAGGATCTAGAATGGCAGAAACTGCATTTCTCCTCTTTATAGCATCAATACAAGATAGTTCATTTTCTCAGAGCATTTGTTGGGTGCAACACACAGACATCATTCACTTGTCCAGTGAAAGAATGCATGTACGTTTTCACAGGTGAAGTATGAGAGTTCTTATATGCTCCAAGAACAACAGACACAAAAGTAATTAAAACTAAGCAATTTCAGTCAAACTAAATGAAAAATTTAAACATTATTTTATCACTAAAAATAGTGGAAAACATGTGATATGGATACCCTTGCGTATCCCAGAGATATTATTCACTTTGAGAACAACAAAGGTGCTGATAAACAAAATTAATTTGACAGCTTTATAAGCTATGTTATTTGAAACATGCATATATATGCAACAAAAAATAAATTCAAAATAAATGCTAAAAAAAGAGAGAGATACATGTTGTTTTCAAATACCACACTTCTCATTTTACTTACTTCAGACTTGTTTTTAATTTGATTGGTTTGAATTTCGTGCAAAACTACATGAGGGTTATCTGTGCTAACTATCCCTAATTTAACAGTGCAAGACTAGAGGGAAGGCAACTAGTCATCACCACTCACTGCCAACTCTTGGGTAACTCATTTACCAATGAATAGTGGGATTGACCACACATTATGACATCCCCACAGCTGAAAGGGCAAGCATGTTTGGTGTGAGAGGGATATGAACCCGTGACCCTTGGATTACAAGTCAAGTGTCTTAACCACCTGGCTATGCCAGGCTGTCTTGAATTTGACAATTAACTTTAATTATAAATCCAATAAACTTTATTTGGGAGCTGATGGAAGATTTTAGTAATGATCTGTTGCTCCTTAAAACCCATGACATGCATATATTACAACCACTGAGCAAAGAAAACTATAGCACGGTCACAATAGACAAAAATACCATCTAACATAGATTGTAATTCATATAAATCACTACTACTGAAGCTGCATATAATGCAAAATTAAATCCTTAACCAAGAATAAATAACATAAAAAACTCATAATTCAATAGACCACAATTATATGCTAATATATTATGGAATAAAAAATCAATGTTGATCCATAATATTATATCTCAACGCAAACCCTTTAACAAACATTACCATAAGGTTACTTAACAGTTACATATACAATCATGCTTATTATTGTAACCTTTGAGCACCAAAGTATTTGCTGTACACAACAATGGACATAAAAATATTAACTTTTACAATGAACCACACACAAAAAAAGTTCATAAAACTAATTATAACATTAAAAATACAACATAACAGCTTTAATAATGATAACTGGAAAGACCTAGACTAAAATAAAGGAAAGACACAGGTGTATATATATATATATAAATAACACCTAAGCAAAATACCATAAGGAAAATGCATACACTTGCAACAGCTTACATTAAATTAGCTTAAACAATTATACTTCATGAAGCAGGGTAATCATGAGATCTAACCTCCTTTGCCCCTACTTCAATCATCAAAGCAAATTAATTCCTTCAACATTGCATTTGTCAAGTTATGAGTTTAAATCACTGGATTTTAGCCAGTGTCCTCTTTATGTCTACTAGTTTAACATTTAAATGACAGACTTCTTCTTCAAAGCTTGGTTAAAGTGTGGTTCTGCACCACAGTTGTCCCTTTTTTGTTATAGAGAGCCCAGACCTCAGCTTCAACACTGATATCTCCAGAAAATGTTATTTAAGTTAGGGATCTGCTAAAAGGTGAGTTCATACTTGTTCTAAGTCAGTTCTTGAGACCTCTTTGACAATGGCTCAACTGCTGATGCTGAGGAGGCTCCTTACTTCATTTCACCAGTCATCTGGTGAATTTTTGAAGTAAAACTTCCTTCATTCACCTGGCTTTTCTCTCCAGTTGCTACTGCTGGTGTTGCAACTGCCTGTGAAACATTTACTGTCATCTTTTTCCTAGGATTGCAAGTACATACTCTGAATGCTAGAATGTCTTTCACTGTGGTGGTAGATATTGGTAATGTATCAATGCACTGAAGAAAATCTTGCCCTTTTTGCAACTCTTGTTGCTGCCCCTATGTATACAAGGAAGAGTTTCTTTGGCTTCAGTATGTAATATTCCCCCTGCAGTTAAATGCATACTTGGTGCCTTTGTCTTATAATTTTAAATATCTTACAGACGTTTGATCAGATCCTTCTGATGTGTGCATTGATTCCTTCTTCACTACCACCACTGCAGACATTAAGGCCCTTGCTCCTGATTGCACTCGTAGATAGGATTTCACAGGTGTAGAAGTGGTGAACTGTGGTTTTGTCTCCAGAGTGTTTAGTTGGTTTACTAATTAATGGAGCTTTCAAGCCCCAGTATATTTTAAAGCCATACCAGATCCTTAATGTCTGATGCATAAACTAACAATACATTTTCATCCATGGATCCTATAGGGTAAAAAATAATTTTCAGGCAAATGAAATTTCTTGTACCACTTCCACTGAAGAAAAAGGCAAACTGTGTTTTTTCTCAGCCTAGTGTGAGACTTTCCTTATTCTTATTTTACATGAAAATTCACTTCCTGCTAAATATATCAGTGCAGAAACTGAAACATTTTATCAGGATTATTTATGAAAAAAACAGGCACACTTTATCTTCAAATAATACCTTGCAGGTGAGTAATCATGGGCCACTCCACATCACAAAACCATAACACCCAGATCAAATTATCTGTTTCCATTCACATGTGACTTAATAATTATATTTGTTACAAAATTGATCCAGTTATGTTATAAACCACTGAGGAATAACGTGATTTAATGTTCCTGCAAGCACACACACATACGTGCATGTATTACAATATATATTTACCTTCATTACTCATCATCACATACACTAATGCTTTTTGAATAAATTATCTCTGGTCTTAATCTTGTTACTTTGTAGCCACATCAGGTTATGTTCTAAAGCTACTGTTTGTAGCTTTAATTAACAAAGGCTGTCACTTGCGACCCATCAAATTTGTACATTTAACTTTTTAGGAATCACTTAATAAATAGCTACTGACAAGTTCAGATGAATTAAGATATTTCAGCTAGAATTATCTAAAGTCAAAATTAATTAATAGTGCAATTATTGTAGTATATTGATATAAATTCAAATTAAACACAACTACCTCACTTAAAGTAGGTAACTTCCAAGTTTGTGTGTACTGGAAAGAGGAATTATGCAATATTCTCCATAGAATTCTTGCCATTCAACTAGATCAAGCAGGTGATTCTCGAAAAACATCTCGGACATTTTGCCTCAGAAACATCATTCATTAACTTAGAAAGCACATGGAGTAAACTCCTTTCAACTGTGCTTTTGAGATCCTATTATCCTCAGTTAATATGGTATTAGTTGTCTTAAACCATGTTACTCAAAGGACTATTGTCTAATATCATATTTATATATCCTATAGTGAAACTCTGTTCAATACATCAGAAGGTATAGATCACGAAGTCTTTTAACTGAATTTTTGAACTCATAACTATAATTTTCAAATGTGCAAATTGTTTATGTTTTAAGCAATACATCTGCTGATAAAAGCTATTCTAGCTTTCTTGGTAATCAAATGGAAATCACACAATATAGTGTATACATTAAATGGTAATTTTTAAACAAAGGAATGTTACTTCCTATCAACCAGTAATAATACAATCATCGACTGTCATAACTCTTTGATGACTGAATGGTATTCATACAGGGCAGTGCATACATTGTACCTCACATACTGTTTGGTAGCTCAAAAAGCTAGAAGCATTATTTATTTTCCATTATTAGCTTCATAACGATACGACCCTTCTAAATTTTGTCTTCAGTTGCAATTCCAACCAAATTGCTTGAGAGGTAAGTAGCAGCAGTTATTTAGACTGTCAGAGATAAGTGTCCCCTCAAGATACAATGCTTCTTCTGACTTGTACTGAACAATCAGATAGGTAATTCTATCTTTTTCTTCCTCATCATCCCCTGCTAGTACAGCGGTAAGGTTATAGGTTTACAATGCTAAAATCAGGGGTTCAATTCCCCTCAGTGGACTCAGCAGATAACCTGATGTGGCTTTACTACAAGAAAAAACTCACACACTCTTCCTCATCTTCAGTGCTGGAGTGGAATAAGACAATGACTTCATCCAAGTCAGCTACCACCTCTTCTGACTTGAGATTATAAAAGCTTAACAATGGATCATTAGTCATGTAAAGTTACAGCTGAATGGTATGATGTTATGCACTTTTGCATGCTCCTCTACTGCTGTAATAGACCAACTGCTCAAATCACAAGATGGGGCCTTATCAACCTGGAGTCTAAATGCTTCTGTTCTGTTGGCACATACTAACCAAATCAAAGTGCAGTGTCCACTTTGGTAGTATGTATTGCTTTAACATCTCATTGTAGCATTTCTTCTCTCATACGACAGTCCTTTCTAGTTGTTGCTACAAAAACTCATGCATGTAAATTAATACAGAACTTAACCATTCCACATATTCATGTGATTCCTAGGGTACATTTACTATACATCATACTTATAGAAAGCAAGAATTCTGGACTGAACATTAGCCTCTTTGGTAATTAGCATCTCAATGTTCATTAAGCTATGCTGTGCAACATTATAAATTTTATCTGTTATTACAGTTAGTTTTCTGATCTGTGTGGATCTCTTCAGGTGCTCTGCTAATTTATCAGCAACTGACTGTGCATATGTATTGGCCAACAGATAAATGTAAGCCCACTTTGCAAAGTGGTTGAAGACCATGAGTTATACAGGTGACCTCTTTCCATCTCTGGAAGTGCAACAGCAATATCTCGTATTATCTTTCTGTAGAGCAGAAATCCACAACCTTTTGGCACTCGCAACTTGAAATTGTAATTGATGAAATAAAATTAATGTTATCCCAAGCTACTTCTAACAAGGCTACGTGACTCCCCTGCCAAGGCTTCACGACCCCCCAGTAGCTGTAAAGGAAACGTACAATTCTATGCTGAAGTTTAACCTGTTTAGATCGACTTTTCTCTGGTTATCACATACCATACGTTGTTCACATAAACATTGAACGTCTTAATCCCAGTGTGGCTAAAAGAACCATCCACGAATGTTAACACAAGTGCCCTCTAGTCTTTGTGATATGCAGGCTTCTAGCTGTAACACAAGATAAAATTCACATCTTTGGTGTTGATAACAATGGTATATCTCAAATTCTTGTACTTGTAAATGCTCATTACCTGTACACTAGATTGTTGCATCCATGCTACAGTCCTAAATCTGTGTCTGAAGTGCTTTACCTTGATTCACAGCAATGACTGTCAACACTAGATCTAGGTTCTTTAGTCACTCTTTTTAGCTTCCACATTATTAGTCATGTCATCCTTGTACTAATGGAATTTCATACTGTATACATATATAGGATGAAGTATGTCATTATAGAAGAAGTTATCTTAACTTCCACACAACACCAAAAATTCAAACAAACTGATACAGTCTTATTGTCTGTAAAGACAATCTATTTGTGTTTCCATGTTGTAGGCTCATGTAAGAGTATATGACTGAACCATATTCATAAAATGTTGCTATTGAGAATGACATAACCTCTTAAAAATTTTGAAAGTTCATAAACTACTTCAGCAATTTATGGTGAACTGAAAAACTTTCTTTCTGACAATTAGTGGCAAAAGTATTTTATGAAAACAACAAGAAGCAGTTGTTTTTTTCATATAGTACCTGCATTCAGGATCCTTGTACACCTGACTGATATACGTAATTACACTATTCAAATTCCACTATCACTGGCAGTGTGTAGCAGAAATTCACAACCATGTGGATATACTAACACTGGAGCTTCTAATAAAGCACACTTCTGGAACTGTAATGTTTGCTTGTATTCTTTCCTATATTTTAAGTGCATACCTGTCTTACTAAAAGCCAATAACGGTGAGGGAATCTTGGAGAATTTGATCACAAACCATTGATAACATGACATGAAGCAGAGAATTTAGTTACAGGTTGAGGCCAGTGTCACTTACACTACAACGTTTTTGGCAGGATCCATAGAAATTCCTTTTCTACCACTAATTTATGTGAGATATTCCACTTTTGTTACACATTTTCTGGGTTTCAGGTTCAATCCTGCCTTTTGTTATTCATTAAAATGCCATTTTTCAAGTTCTCAATCAAAGATTTGAACCAGCAACCAAACACCAAGACATGCTTTACATAGAGCATACACTTCTGTCATTCTAGTCACATCAGTGTAAGCTTTATTAGTCTCTCATATGCAGTAAACATATTGCATAAACCAACTGGCATGACACAAACCTCATCCAAACAATCTTTATGCTAAAAACAGTTGCTAACCGGCTCTTGCCATTCTCTTCAACTTGCAACTGTCTGAATACCAGTGTAACCAACTAGTACTTTGTAAAATACATCCACATATTCCTCTGCTTATGGTTGTGAAGATACATCAGTGTGAGTTAATGTTTACCAATTTAAAATCAATGCAAAACCAGACCACCTCTTTCTTCCTCTTGAAAATCACTACTGGAGAAGATCAAGTACTTTTCAAAGTCTGCATGGTTCCATTCTTTAGGATTCACTGTACTTCAAAACTAACAATATCTTTAGTGCTCAAGGGAATATTGTGTGGGTTTTGTTGAATCAGACATACACCACCTATATCTATGTGATGTTTTGTGACTTTTATTTGCCTCAAATGGCCATCTGGTACCACATATATATTGGCATAACCAATTAACAAGTCACTGAATTGCTGCTGTTGTTGAGTCTAGATTGTCTGACTGTCATAAACTAGTGATCTAAGATGTGTTGGTACCCTTATATTCACTTTTGTACATCATGACAGATGCAACCCTCATGTTTTTTACTTTCATTCATTCACCAACTCACTGATCATTTTAGCATGCAGCTGAATAGCTGAGTGTTCACAAGTTAAAAAAAACAAAACACTTGAACTTCATTCCCTCCTTGAACAGATAAAAGCTGATGATAATATTGTATATTACTTTTCAGACTGGAAATAATCTATTTCATGTGTAAGGTCAATACAAAAATTACCCAGCACTGACACACTAGACCTTGTCTGTAGCAACCCACAGAATATCACTTATATACACCAATATATGCCAGACCAATTGTGCAGTGCACTGTTCCTGGGGTCAGTTTAGTCAACACTTGATAACCCCACAATGGAACTGATCTCACCCATTGCACAGGTAAAACTGGCCAACAGGTTCTGCAGTGAACCTATTTCTAGAATGATGAATCCAGAACCAAGGTCAATTACAATTATTATTGTTTTATAAGTGAAACTTGTTAGACATACAGCATGACTTCTACATGTATGTCTATATCATTTTCATTTGCCAAAATAAAGTTCTTGGGAATTTGTAGAAGGTTCTTAAAACTAAGAATCAACAATATTTGTTTTAAGAAAATGCATTAAAATATTGCCAAAACGTAGAAAAATTAGAGTGATTCTCATATAAAAATCAACACACCGAGAGACAAAGAATATTATTGGAAAGCTACAGTAGTGTGCTATAGGCCTAGGAAGTTATAATTGTGATTAATGTCTATTAATGAGAAAACTACAAAATTTGTCCAGAAATATTTATAGATTTCAAACATTACAAACCATTCAACTTCAGTGAAATTACTTTGGACGTTATTGTTTCAATGAGGACATTAAAGGTCTTCTTCAGTAAAAAGCGAGCTTCTAACCAGTGTGAGGCTAGTCAAGAAAGACATTGTTAGTAAATATAATCTGTAAAGTTGGAAGAAGATACTTTCCATTGGTGGGTCAGGTAATCTTGAAGATACACCCTTTCTTATTTTTCTGTTGGAACAAACATCAGTAACATGGGTGGTACACAAACATATGAGGAACATCATTATAGAATCTTCTATAATGTTTCTGCTCACTTACTCTGAAAAAGGCCAAGTAACAATTGTTGTCCTTAAGTTTAAAAGTAAATAAATTTCAGCACTTTTTGTTCCTCTAGTTTAACTCATTAAGGGATATTTTCAGATCCCTAGTCAAGGTAAGTACACCCAATGCATTTATTTATGTTTCTTTTTAAAATATCACAATGTTTACAGTTCCTTTTTTGCTTAAACTCATGTCATTCTGGATTTATTGCATAAATACATTTCTTTGATTAAATTTTCCATTATCTGTGAATACTACATGAAGAAAAATTCAGTGTACCTGCAACAGAATACTAATTATAACTGAAATTCCTTCCCAATAATAGCACCTTGTTCAAAACTTTATATTTTGTCTTTCCTGTTATAGCAGCAACTGATGCCATAAATTTATGTCTATGTTTGGAAATTTCATATGGTTTTTCCTTTTTTAACATCAATACCTACTTCATATAAATAAAGAGTGAAGACTGTTCTATTTTGCAGGTAGAGAGTTCCAGTATTTTGGTTTCTAACAATTTATAGGAGAAAATATACGTACTTAACATTCACTTAAAAATAAAGTTACTGTATCAAACCTTGCTGTCTAATTAATGTAACTTTATGAAAGTACATAAAACTTTCAGAAATTATAAGGAAAGAAAGAAAACCTTTAGGTCTGATTGTGTTTTCAACCATAACCAAGTATTTGCTCAGTAATATTTATTAACTGGTTAAAATGAACAAGAAATGTGTGCTGAAACCTTCCTGTATAAAATAAACAAATCACATAAAATACAAATCTTAAACATTCATTTTTATTACAAATAAAACTCTAAGTAATCAATAATGTGAAATGCAAATTAGTTGCAGCAATTTTTTGTTTTATCTTACAAATCAGTTATCACTATGATAACAGTGAAAAATATTCACATTGATGTATTTCAAAATATGAACCAATAAAAAATATGTGTTAAAATGACATGAAATATGAATTTAAACACAGTATTATGAAATCACATAATGAAAGCAACATCTTTTTCTTTCTATTCTAAACAGAACTAATACATTTTATGTATCTATGAAAAGTTGTCAAAAAGAAAAACATTATATTAAAAATGGCTGTCTACAATATTTAATTCTAAAATACTATATATGCATATATATATATATATATATTCACACACACACACACACTGGTGAAGTATCACAAGCATCATAAAATGTTAAACTGCTTAATGCTGTAAAGTTTTTTAATTCTACAGAAATAGTACTTTAACAGCTTTCTTGCTCTTGTGAAAATATGATTTAAAATAATTTTTAAAATTTCATTGTTGTTACATTCTTACTAAGAATATAAGACTTCAGAAAAACTGTTTATAGAGTTCTTGACCTTCTATGTTATGAATATAAGATTTCACATAATACATGTTTAGTTTCATTGTTCTTGCATTCTTATTGATAATATGTGTTTAACACTCTGAAAAATTTAACATTCAAAATAACTAATATAGATGTATTTAAAGCTCTTATGCTTATTAAGTTACCTATGGTTTAGACCAAAACACTGAAAGGGTATTTACCCATCACAGTTAAATTCTTTACTTTTTGAAGTAAAAATAACACTGTCCTGTACACAACATAAAACTAATCATCCCAAATAACATTACACATCTGATAAGATGTTTTGTTAGAATGATACACTTATCAGTTGACTGCACAAGTGCAAAACCAAACGTGAAAGTCAGAAAGTATTTCATTAAATCAATCATACGTTTAAAAACCAACAGAGTCAAAATAGTATATGTAGTTGTAGTAACCTTAATTCACTGGGAAGTTAAAATAAATCACATATTGCTTTAAATCAATTATCTACAAACACTGATTACATAGATCAGTCATAAAAAATAACCAGTTAATCAAAATTATGATTACATCAACTGAAGTGATAAAACAATCAAATAATCTAAATATTTAAATAAGCAAAATATTGCTATTATGATTTCTTCTTAGTTTTGATAAATTCAAGGTTGTTATTATTAATCAAGTAGCATCATTACTTGCACTAATAATCTACTAACCAAAGGTTAACATTTTCCTACACTGAAAATTTATTTCAAACAGATATTTGCCTTAACTCACAAATAACTTCTCTTGACTTACACTAGTCTCTCTATAAATGCAAATTTTTGCTCACCACAAGCCTTTAAACTCCCAGCTACCCTCATGTGCATTCACACAAGACATCTGCAGCAGCTTTCCACCAACAGGAGTGTGACACAACTCCTATCACTGCCTAGTGCCTTCTCTAGAATCTCATGCTGAGAGGATCTGGTGAAAAGATGATCCTCATTTAGAAAGCACCCAAAGAAAGATTATTGGATGTGCAAATAAATGAAAGCCAATACCTCTGTGGGAAACTGCATCACTTCTGAGCCAGGTATACTCTTCACCCACATAAAAATGTGTCCAATAAGGAAGGAAACAAAGGAAAAAAAACCCTTCTAATATAGAGTGGCTAAGGTATAGTTGGGCTGGAAATTGGATATTAACCTCAAATAACCAGGTGAACCAAGATAGGAATATCTCACTCATGGTATGAAGAGGTACCTCTACTCTTCACCTCTACTTTTTACCAGCAAGTACTCAACATGTGCACACATACAGGGTGAGCCAAAAGTAGGTGGACAGCATTTGGAATAGGTTTATGTATCGGTTATATTAATGCAATTGTATATTATAACTATGTTGCAACTATATTATTCGTGTTATATAATTACAATTTTATAATTACATTTGTTTTAATTTAATCTGTTTTCTTTTTTTTTTAAATTGTTAATAGAATCCATAATGTCAAATACTTTAAATACAGATAAAAGAATATGGGTGTTAAAAGAGTATTGGAAATCTCAAAATACTGAAACCGTAAGGAGAAAGTGGGTTGAAACATTTGATACTCCAGCTCCAAAAAGACAAACCATTTACCGTATCCGTGACAAATTCGACGCCACTGGCTCAATCCTTAATGCTGCTAAAACTGGTCGACCCAAAACAGTCTGTACAGAGAATAATAAGCAACGTGTTGTCGATGCATTTGTTCAAAGTCCAAACAAATCCACCAGAAGAGCTTCTATGGAATTGAACATATCACAAACCTCTATTAAGCGAATTATAACGCAAATTGGGTTGAAACCCTATCGACCACAACTAATTCATGGCTTATTGGAGGATGATCCAGACAGGCGACTGCAATTTAGTGAAATTATGCTGAACAAGATTGAAGAAAACCCAGGAATTTTAGATAACATTGTGTGGAGTGATGAAGCTTCTTTTAAATTATCCGGTCATGTCAATAGACATAATTGTGTTTACTGGTATAGTGATAACATGCATTTAACATTAGAACAACAGCTAAATCAGCCTGGTGTCAATGTTTGGGGTGGTATTTCAAGTTCTGGCGTTTATGGACCATTTTTTTTGGACGGAACAATTACAGGAGATAAGTATCTCGAAATTCTAAGGAATCAAGTTGTTCCCCAGTTACAGCAACAACCTAATTTACATGACTTTTATTTTCAACAAGATGGGGCCCCTCCACATTATTCCAAAGGGGTTCGTGAGTATCTTGATGAAACATTTCCATTGAAATGGATTGGTCGAAGAGGTACAATCGATTGGCCGGCACGTTCACCGGACTTGACCCCTATGGATTTTTTTCTTTTGGGGAGTACTCAAGGAAAAAGTTTATAGTCAAAAACCAAGAAGTGTCGGTGATTTAAAAAATTACATAAGAGATGCATTTCAAGAAATTAATGCCCAGAGTGACTTGTGCAAAAATGGTTGTCGAAGCGTAAGAGGTAGACTTCAAAGCTGTGTAAATCAAGAAGGAAAACAATTTGAGCATTTGCGTTAATAAATAACATTTTATTTTCATTAATATAATTGTCTTATTACATATAGTTGTACGTATACGTGATCTTTAAATAAATGTTTTTTTACTGTCCACCTACTTTTGGCTCGCCCTGTATAACACAACCACACCATATCCACTAAGAACTGACATCTGATAAATGGTAGGAAAGTTGAGAACAAAGTGAATGTGCATCTCCAGTTCTTCACCAACCAGCACTGGGAACATAATGTCTAGTCCATAGCAGGATTTGGATACCATGTCACTCGTGTGTGAGTATTCACGTGACTGGTCCACCTACAACCATCAACATATCAGCTAGGAATCAAAAGGATAAGGTAAAAAGGAGAGTGCTTCAGTCAGAAGATCAAACTGCATGTTGGTGGACTGCACCATCACTATCTAATGGCATATAAGATGAGCATCAAGGCACTCAACAGTAGCAAAACACCACCATCCTACTTTCAAATGAATGGAATTGAGCACACTCAGGCAGATGCCTATATGATGCACCACCCCAGCAACCAGGAACTGGTGGCAAGGGCTCAAAAACTCCACTAGAAGAATGGTGGAAATAGTGTATTGAAGAGTCTGAAGAAATGATGTATTGGATGCAGTACAATAGGTGACTGTGATACCTTATTTTGAAAAGCAAGTTGATTTTATGACTTACAATACACAAATCATATAAGATGGGTGATAATCCTTGTCTGTTTTACTCATGTTTATCCAAAAAAGGTATGATCCAAGATGAACACCTTTATAAAGTAAAATACAGCAAGGTTTACCTATCACTGGTCTTGTTAAATATTCCATCAATAGAGGCTGTATATGAAACATGGGTCATATACAGTGCAGATTTAAGCATAAGTATGCCTGGCCAGGCAACACTTGCTATGGAGCAGGATTAAAGTATGTAACAAAGTTCCCTACGAAGTAAAAAGTAGCACTTATCCACTCAAAGAGAAACCATGAAGTGCAAAATGTTGTAAAACAAACAATGGTAATGTGGTGAAGATAATGACCAGTAAAGGTATGGAGAGTGGGTCATATGTTGACACTAATGATGCCCACCATAGATAACAAATTGGAATGAAAGAAACATAGAATAGGTTACAGTCATCAGGAGGTAGGGAAGAATAAGTCAGATAAAACTGGTGAATTCAATATGTAAGAGTAACAGGATAAATACCATGGAACTGGAAGGATTCCAATGAATAAATAACACTGGTTTACGAAGAAATTGAGGCAAGCACAAAAATAGCTGTTTTAAACTAATTTGGGGGTGCTGAATTCAGATTTGAAATCCGTTTTTACTCATCACCTCTAGTTTTTTAGATATGCATACTGTACATTTTGTACACATACTGTACATAAAGGCGTATATGCATTCAGGGTTAATTTCTAATACTGTGTGACTTACGTCTCCTTTTTTAGTTATTATGCAATAAATGTAAGTGATAGCATTACATTATATATATATATATATATATATATATAGCTATATATCAAGACGGATTTTGGCAGTTAAGCGTAGCCAACACATCTCAATCAACAGCCAGTAGTGCACTGGCAGGCAGCGCAGGAGGTTAGTGTCCCTCGACAATTGTGTTACACAATCTTTTGGGTATATATTTGTATTAAAATTTCCAACGATGCACATAATTATTATTGCCTTACATATGATTTAATTTTACTTTGTTTTTTTTCAGATTCTCCAATGGCTTCAAGCTCGTCAAAACACCGAGGATGCATCAACAAGGCCAATTCTTTCTGCTACGTGTGTGAGGACTTCATGACAGTTGCACAGCATCGAACCATCACTTCCCTCCTCAGAACTGCCTACTTTCATTATTTTGACTGTAAAATTGGTGATCAGGACAAATCTTGGGCTCCACACATCTGTTGTAAACCCTGCTACAATGGACTAACTGCTTGGTTTAATGGCAAGAAAGCGGCTTTCAACTTTGCAGTCCCGATGGTTTGGAGAGAGCCACGAAGCCATGCAGATGATTGTTATTTTTGTCTAACAAATATAACTGGTTTCAATGCATCTTCTAGAAAAAAAATCAAATATCCCAACCTTCCATCTGCTATGAGACCCGTTCCCCATTCAGATGATCTTCCTGTCCCAACACCTTCAGTAAATAAGGATCTTCTTTCCTCATCAGATGAAGAAATGCCTCCAAGGGAAGATTGTGCCAAGTCAATCTCTTCCGAAGATATTGACTCTTCTTATTCAGGAACAAGTGGCAGC
Source organism: Tachypleus tridentatus (assembly GCF_004210375.1). Taxonomy (NCBI): domain Eukaryota; kingdom Metazoa; phylum Arthropoda; class Merostomata; order Xiphosura; family Limulidae; genus Tachypleus; species Tachypleus tridentatus. The sequence goes on along the minus strand of NC_134829.1, from coordinate 13,990,863 downwards.
GAGCCACACTGGATCACACAAGAAGACCTGAATGACCTTGCTCGTGATTTGTATCTGTCAAAACAACAGTCAGAGCTCTTGGCTTCTCGGCTTAAACAGTGGAACCTAGTCCAGGAAGATGTAAGGATCACCAGTTTCAGGAATTGGAACAAAGACCTTGCTTCATTTTTTGACATGGAAAACAAGTTGTGCTACTGCACAAATGTACCTGGCTTGTTCACTTTCCTTGGTTTGCCACATAATCCTTCAGACTGGCGTCTTTTCATAGACTCTTCCAAGCGAAGTCTCAAGGCTGTGCTTCTGCACAACGGGAATAAATATCCCAGCATTCCCACTGCACACTCCGTCCATCTAAAGGAGTCCTATGACAATATGGAGCTTCTTTTAGAAGCTGTTAAGTACAACCAGTACCAGTGGAGTCTGTGTGGGGACCTCAAGGTCATTGGTCTTCTTATGGATATGCAAGCGGGCTTCACAAAGTACTGTTGCTTTCTCTGTCTCTGGGATAGTCGAGCTGTATCCCAGCATTACAAGCAGAAAGACTGGGGGTCTAGAAGCACTTTCTTTCCTGGCGAACACAGCGTCAAGGAGAATCCTCTGGTTGACATGAAGAAGGTGCTTCTTCCTCCTCTTCACATCAAGCTTGGTTTGATGAAGAATTTCATGAAGGCCATGGACAAAAATGGTGCTGCCTTCCAACACTTGTCTACTGTGTTCCCAGGTCTCAGTGCTGCTAAGCTCAAAGAGGGCATCTTTGTCGGACCTCAAATCCGAGAAGTGCTGAAGAATACTGATTTTGAGGAGCTTATTACCTTAAAGGAACTGAGAGCATGGGAAGTATTCAAGTCAGTCTGTAGTGGCTTCCTTGGTAACACACGCGTACCAAATTATCAAGCCTGTATTGAGAAGCTGCTAAAGACTTATGAGGATATGGGATGCCGAATGTCACTCAAAATTCATTTTCTCCATTCCCACCTCAACTTCTTCCCCCAAACCTTGGAGCAGTGAGTGATGAGCACGGAGAAAGATTCCACCAAGACATTACGAAGGTGGAGAGCAACTACCAAGGCAAGTGGAACCCCAGCATGATGGGAGACTTCTGCTGGATGCTCTTGCGTGACATCCCGGAGGCAAAATACACCAGATCATCTAAGAAAACACACTTCTAACTGTCTGCAGTACTATGAATTGTGTACATTGTGTCATCCAAGTATATTTATTCCATCAATGTTCTTTATCTATCCTGTTTTATCTGTAATAAGCTGCTGCAACTGTTGAAATAAGCACGTATATACTCTGTATATACTAAAATGAGACTATTTAAAAGCCAGAAAAATAGAGGTGATAGAGCAAAACTGTTTATAAATTTGAATTCAGCACACCCAAATTAGTAAAAAACACCTATTCACATTCTTGCCTCAGACAAAAAATATTTTTTTGTAAACCAGTGTAATGGAAGCAAGAGCAACAGAAGAAATCAGAGCACACAGAAATACTCACCTGGATATCAACAGTTTTCAGCAGAAAGGAAAGTTTGTGAAAATAAACACATTGGAAAATTAAAACATTAATATGATACACAGCCTATGGAGAAAAGACAAACATAAAGAGGCAATAAGGATGCATCCTGCTGTGAAAACATGACCTGTCATTCCAGAAACTGGACTAAAGCCATGCATGAAGATGGTGATTGGAAACAGATTCATTTTGTAGCAGGGTAGTTGTAAGAGGGTGGAAAGTGAATAGGGAAAAAAGGTTGAGGTTACCCCAGTAGTGGAAACCATAGTGGAGCTGGCTAAAGTAGAGGCATCTGCAGAACCTGACTCAGAGAGGGCTAAATAACAGAGAGGACTGTGGAAAAGCAGACACATGGGAAGGTAGGTATATAGGGACAAGCCCATTCAATCCTTAGTGAGATCAACCAAAGATCTTTGTAAAGGATGTAGAACAGAAGACCAAATCAAGAGAAAGTAGGAATTGAGACGAGTGATGAGGGCAACCAGATCTGGAATCTCCCCCTGGACACAGAGCTCCTGAAATGCTTGTGGGTCCAACTGAAGCATTTGGGACATTTTTCATAATTCAATTGCTTCAAGTATTGACAAGTATACATATTACAAAAAGTTGCATGTATGCCATAGATATATGCAATAAGAAAAATTCTAGTGCACACCTCAGTAGTGAATATATTGAAAAGGAGAAATGTGATGTATATTGACAAAATGTAAAAAAAAATGATTATATAACAGCAATTGCATAAGAAATATGTTAAGAAATGTTCCTACTTGTCCATTTATGCTAACTACAAGTGATACTATCAAGATTATTAGAAGAGTTATGAAAGCTTATTAGAAAGAACTGATATTGTTACTGAAAGACTGGCACCATTGCAGCATGTCAGATGTTATGGCAAATGTTTACATTATCATGCACAAAACTGCCAAGAGAGGAAGTAAGTCAGAATTTTGATGTAGTATCCATTTCAAAGGATGGACACAAGTGATAAGGCTGCCAAGTTACTGACACAATCTACAACCAATGAAAATATAATTTTATTTTTGAGTACTGCAAAATGATCAAGAAAAAAACAACAACAATTAAGTGTCATATCTATATGTAGGTAGTAGCATACGAGGTCTGTTCAAAAAATACACGGACTGTTTGAATTGCGTGGCTCCAGTTGGTTCCAGGGAAATCCGCTTGGTGTCGCTAGGTTCGCACAGATCAGCTGATTACGACGCCATTTCCCGATTGCAGATATCTTCATTTGTGTATTAGCTACGCGGTTTTAATTGAAGTTCGATTTTTTTGTTTGGCGGATTTCAGAATGAATGACCTGAAGGAGCAACGACTTGCTGCGAAATTTTATGTTAAACTTGAAAAATCTGAGACTGAAACTTTTGCTATGCTTAACACGGCTTACGGTGATGTTGCTATGAAGCGTACGGCATGTTTCAAGTAGCATGAACGTTTTAAGGATGATCGACAGTCCACTGAAGATGATGAGCGTCCTGGACGTCCTTCCACATCAACTGACAACCCACACGTTGACAAAATCAACATCCTGGTGCGGGCAAATCGACGTCTGACTGTCAGGGAGCTTGCTGAAGAGTGTGGGATATCAGTTGGATCTTGTTACGAGATTTTGACCGAAAAATTGAAGATGCACCTCATTGCTGCGAAATTTGTGCCACGCCAGATGACGGACAAACAAAAAGCCCATCGCGTCCAGGTTTGTCAGGAACTGCTTGATCGTTCAGAAGAAGATGAAAACTTCTTGTCGAGGTTCATAACAGGTGATGAATCATGGGTTTAATGTTATGACATTGAAACGAAGGTCCAATCGTCCCAGTGGATGGGTGAAACGTCCCCCAGATCCAAAAAATCTCGCCAAGTTCGATCCAAGGTCAAGGTGATGCTGACAGTTTTCTTCGATGCTAAGGGTGTTGTTCACCAAGAGTACCTCCCGAAGGCTCCACAGTGAACCAGACTTACTACGTTGAAGTTCTGAAACGTCTGAGGGACGACATCCGTCGCAAAAGGCCAGAAATGTGGAGGAGTGGCAACTGGTTTTTCCATCACGACAATGCTCCAGCCTATTCAGCCCTCAGAACTCGTGAGTTTTTGGTCAAACACTCGATCACTGTTCTTCCCGAACCTCCTTCTCACCTGACCTTGCTCCTTGCAATTTTTTCTTGTTCCCCAAACTCAAAAGACCCTTGAAACGAAGAAGATTTGAAACGATTCCCGAGATCAAGGCAAATACGACGAAGGAGCTGGAGAATATTACAAAAGAAGCGTACCAGAACTGTTTCAACAAGTGGAAACACCATTGGGATAAGTGTATGCTTTGGGGAGGAGAGTACTTTGAAGAGGTCCAAGACCTGTAACTTCTAAATAAAGTACATTTTGTTTTATGACGTCAGTCCGCGTATTTTTTGAACAGACCTTGTACAATACTTGGAAGACTGTACGAATACCAGAAAAAGTTTGCATAAAAACTAGCATTTGGAGCTCAAAAGTCAGTTCTTCATGAGCTTACAGGTCTGCTGAACTTGTGTTTCAAACCCAAAGAGTGAGAAGCAGTTGCAGCCATGGCTAGCCAAATCTCTGAAGCTGAAGAACATTCATGACCATTCCAATGATAAGTCTATCAAACGTTTCTTACTCAAACTCTCTTTAACTAACGTACTGCCACTACTCCTAACCTTGGATAGCATAGTTAAAATATAGTTGAGTTGATACAGTAATAATTTAGTGATGTTATGGAAAGTTTTTTAAAGAATGTTTTGCTGGTTGTACTAAAGGAGTTCAGAGTTTTGTTAGTTTAATCAAAGTATACCAAAACTGATTGTTACCTATAATATTCTAAAAACATATTAAAGTATTAACCAATGTTATATTAAAAGTTTCAAACTACAAATTGAAGGATATACTACATTTGTCAAAAGGCAAGGAGCCTCACAAAGGCTACATGTGCTACCATAAGAGTGTAGAATCCACAGATTTCTGGTTTACACATCAAATGATTCATGGTGGACTATTTGTGTACAGTCATGAATTATTACTCAATAATTTGTTGAATAAGAACAATGCAATGACCTTACATGATAACAGAACTCAGGAAAGTTTTCTATTGCTAGATCACGTGCAGATTTATGTGTTTATCTATGTCAAACAAACGGTTCTACATGTGGATACTTGTTTTTGTGGCAGGACTGTGTTGGTAGAAGGTGTATACTTGTTGAAGAACTTTACTATCCAAGAGATATCTTGGAAGAACTGAAACTAGTGTGTAAGGGTGCCAATACTATGGTGAAAAAGAAATGTACATCGAATGTCATGCTAACCAGGACACCAATAATTATAACAACTAACACCGACATCTGGAATCAAGATCCAAGTACTAAAGAAGCTTTTATAAATAGAAGCTACGCAAACAGTGAACTCGAAACATTGCCTAGTACCATTACAGAGAGACAAAAATTGAAACGTAACCCTTTGTGGCTGTGGCACTGGCTGACTGGAAATACTCAGCTAAAGGGCAGAAAGTGTCTCAAAGAATTATTTAAAGTAGTGGTGGGCAACTCCATGGCCACTGGCCACATGTGGCCAATGAATAGCACAACTGTGGCCAGCTTTAGTTTAGGAATTATCTTTTTCCATCATTTATTTTTTATTGCAAATTTGATAATCAGCAACTGCTCTGCTTTATGTCATTGCTAATGTCCTGTGCTTCATTACTGCCACAGACTTGCAAATATATTTTTACTGTGCAACTTTCGAATGTTTAAATATATTTTGTTTTTAATCCCATAATATGGATAAGTGGATAATTAAAAAACAACAGAATTCAGATGATGGTGAACACTCAGAAAATAAAGACAATTTAATTGATTCTGATATTTCTGCCAAAAAGAGAATGGAGCACGACCAGAAAAACGTGAAATGAGAATTTAATGAAAGTTGTAAGTTGAAATTTGTAGTGACTGAAGCAAGTAATAAGTCTTTTTTGTAACAAAGTTTTTAGGAATAATACAGTATACAACCTTAAGCAACACTTTAACAAATTTCATAACAAATTTGATGTAAAATTTCCAACTGACAACAAAAATCATATGAATGAAATTAGCCATCTAAAAGATGTTTAAGTAGAGGAAAAGTCTTGGAATGATTTACTTCCTTATTTTCTCAAATAAGAGTACCTTGTTGAAAAAGGTAAGATTGAAAATTTATCTGAAATTGAAACTTTGTCATAGCAGTGTGATTTGTACTTTCTGCGTAACATGATGGCCTACTTGAATAATTTGAATACAAAGCTTTAGGAAAGACGTGAAATAATAAGCGAGCAATCACATTCTATTCATAAATTTCAATTAAAGCTAAACCTCCTTATGGAACAATTACAAAAGAATGATTTGACACATTTTTCAAAGTTGGATAGTTTTCTAGAAAATAACAAGGACTATGATTCCTCTGATGCTAAAGATGATCTCTATATAAAGTGGATCAGAAAACTGTCTCAAAAATCTGAATTACGTTTCTACGAATTTAAAAATTTGAAATTTATATTTGAATTTTTGCATGACCCATTTCAATTTGACTTAAGAAATTTCAGTAAGGAAAATTACGTCTTTTTTGTCTTTAGATGAGTATGGATTTGAAGATGAGATGCTTTCCCTGCAAAGTGTAGGACACATAAAAGGTACACAAAAATGTTCTATCAGAGAGATGTGACTCACTATTATGATAAATAAGAGCCTTCCAAATTTAAAGATAGCAATTTCAAAATTATTTTCCATGTTTGGATCCACATGGGTGTGTGAGTAAACATTTTCTAAACTAGATTTTCTCGAGTTGAAATACAGACCTCAGCTTGCTGACATAAATTTAGAGGTACAGCTAAGATGCTCATTGAACATAGATATTAAGCCAAATTTCATGAAACTTGTTGATGAAAACCCTCATCAAATTTCACATTGAAGATTTGTTTAAATGTAATTATTTTGATTAAACTAATATATATTTTTTTTAATAGTGGGGCCAATATTGTTTTCATTAGCCACAGCTATGACCGCTATGAAAAATAAGTTGCCCACTACAAATTCAAAGCATTCTGTCCCAACAGCCACAATATTCCACAAGATCTACATGAGCAACGTGAACGCCCCATTTGCCTGGCTACAAGTACTTGAACCTGGCTGAGATTCTGAAGACCCTATACTTGACTATCGATCTAGCAACTAGCTGTTTGTTGACCGGGCTAGAGAAGTTGGTGGAATTGCTGAATTTTTTGTGTCATGAGGCATCAACTGCAAAAAAGCAACTGATTATTACACCGATAGATGATTTTAACTACCAGGAAGTCCATTTTAACTAAGCTCAGACAGTTCATTTGCTCGTGACAGCTGTGCTCAAGTGCAAGAGTTAATACATCAGGACATTATAGCACAATGGAACACACCAGATGAGAAGGTTCCTATGGAGATATCACAGAAGGAGAACTTTCACCAAAACTGTCTAAATCAGAAAAAAGCATCACTGATGGAGGTAGGGGACATTCCAATCCAGATGACAAGTGAGGGGGAGCACAAAGTTCCCTCGTATTTTGTCTAAAACAAGAAATCAAAAACATACCACTACCAATTCCAAAGTAAAATTTTGACATTAGTCACAACCAGCGAAATTCAAGGAGTAAGTAAACAAAGAGACCAGCTCCAACAAACATTTGGGAAATGAAACAATAATAATTAGCAGTATCTTCTGTAAGCTCATTTTGCATCTGCAATGATACTACACGATATTTTATAGACTGCCAAAGAAAATATGTTTTTAAAATCTCACATATTATACTGTTAACTGACAATTTGAAATCTACACCAGTTATTACAGTTCCATCTATATCAACTAATCTTACACCATACGTGGAAATATCCCTTGATGAGAATCATATTCTCACAACTGGTGTGTATGCAACTACTGCATTACTACCTATCTTATGTCTGCGAACAATCATCAAGATAGATCAGTATTATCACTGAAATCCACAACCAATGCTGATCTGCAATGGGGTTATCAATTCGATAATGATGCAGATAATTCTAACAAATTAATGTACGAACGTATGAACAGTAAACACTGGGGAATTACACAACCAGTGGATACTTTTAAAAAAAAGTGGCATTTATCTGGACATGAGTTGCAATTCTGGATGACTACGAGGAGTACATCTTTTGGTAGGAATGATAAAACACATAATGAGAAATATAACAAAAAACTAGTAGTATGAACTTTTACTCTGTTCCTCAAGGTACTATAGGTGATCTTTCTACAACTAGAAGGAGCAGGAGTCGCAGACCAGTAGATGTTTACACGAAAAAGATATATGAAAAAGGCAAGAAATGGCTTCTCAGCAATATCAATGGACTGAATAAAATCCCAGTTAATATGAGACATCCACCACTGACAATTTTACTCAGACCATGTGTGAAACTTAGTCTCAAGAGTTAGATTCTTTAAGTGCAAATTCCTCAACTTAGTTCTTGTTGATTCACTTACCACTGCATTCCTCACAGTGGCAGCACCAGGGTGAGGCCTGAGTCCCCCCAAATAAGCCAAGCTCACCTCAGCCCCCACCCCCCAATATTGTTAACTACATATATTCATAAAATATGGAAAACACAATCGTCGTTGTTGCTTAACAATTAACATCAAAGAGACATATATCTGTAGAAATCAACGTCTTCATTAAGATGGAAGTATGTGTCATGCGTCCCATAGCAACGTACTGAATGCACTGAAACTCATGCGCTGTATTGCCGCTCCCTGTGTAATGCCATTCTATCTTGAGCTTTGACGAAGATTAGACAACCACATTGATTTCAAGTTACAACAGATCATCAGGGATTTTACTTGATAAACCAAAGGCTTCACAGATATTTGTCAATTAATTTCATTTCTTTTATTGAAAAGTAAAACATAGCATGCATGTATAAGTGTATTGTGTATAGATCAAAACTATGAAGCATTTAGCCAGTGTTGTGTCCTCTGTGAGATCATTTTGCATTGTGTATCAGCCATCCAAAATTGTACTGATGATTGTGGCATACACTTAAAATTGTGACTTACAATACAATTAATGTTATACTTATGATTAGACAATAACCTTACATGTTAACTGACCAAATATTTCTAAACAATTCTAGAATGAATTTTGAAATTGTCACTGGGCTATTTAGAAGTGCCTAATTTAATACAATGTAGTAGTTACATTATTGTAACAGGTGCTTGCCACACTTATGATAATAAGAACAATATCACAATCACAGTTTGGCATGTATGAATAATGTGAACTTATGAAGAAACCAGCCTTTCTGTGAAGGTCAACTGCAATTTAGACATTTTGTTTTGGTGCTACTATGACCATTCAATATCCAGGCTGCGGGTGTGCTTTGTTTGAGTGCACGATTCCTGCCTCAAATGCCTTAAGCGTATGATCCCCCGAGCCGATAACCATGGTGTACGCTCTGCGTATGGCTAATGATCGGCTCAGCCTGATCAAGATCCAAATGCCAGCCGCACACCACCCCACCCACTCACTCTCATTGGCTGCCCACACTTTTACAACATGCCCTATCAAAGCTGTGTTTGCGTTCCCTAATTAGTCCTGTAATTTTACATTATCACTACCATCTAATTAAGTACTTGTGCTATATGGTTAAAGATAAACACTTTCTCTAACAGTATTTCACGGATATGTTCTGGATTTTCACGTGCTATTAATATAATTTGGTGATTTCAATGCCACAGAGCAGTTGTTCATAATGTTCAACTATGTTTAGTTGTTATTTGTTCCTTATTCATGAAGTGACCAAATAGTATGTATGTTTTATCTTTTTCCTTAGATTCTGATGTTTAAAATGAATATCCTTTGTAAGCCCTAATGCCAATGTAAGGAGAAAAATTCCCATTCTTTTCATATAAACTAACACAACTTTAAAGTAAGAAGTGGTACTAGCAGTCAGCCGGCTCAGGGGTCACTTTGACGTTCGTGCACTCTGTATAAAAGAGAGTTAGGTTTGTTTACACGGCTCTCGCTCTCTCTAGTACTTGGCCTCACACTGGAACACACACACAGTTTGGATTAATAAAAAGAAATCAAAATCAGCAACTCATTTTCAAACAAGGACACCAACACACAAGACAAGAGTCAGACATCACCCACCAAAACATAAACCAGTCATACTACACATAGGGTTGATTATGCAACACTACCTTCTACCCAAGAAAAAACAGCAAGTAGATGGTCCTACAAACACGTGGTGCAAGTGAGGAAAACAGTGGTGATAATGATGGCAAGAATGCTGACATGACAAGAGGGCACCACTCACACCCAGGGTGAAAAACTACCACCAGGGTCCAAGGACCTTAGCCAGCTTCTAGATAGTGGTCCTACCTGTCCAAACGTAAAGAGATACCCGACTACAGAATACAGCAGTCAGTCAAGGTCATTCAACGAGAATTGGCGTGATCAGCACTCGTGGTTGGAGTACTCTGTGATCCAAAATGCTGCATTCTGCATCGCATGTCGTCAGTCACACACACTTCAGTAAAACTGAGAAGTCCTTTACCCATGAAGGCTTCCGGAACTGGAAGAAGGCGACCACATGAAGTCCTATGATAACTCTGCAGGACACAAGTTTGCCATGCAAGCTTGGGCATAGTTTAAATTGCATAAAACAAAGGGTGCAAGGATCCAACATGCTCTTGATGTAAGCCATGCTAAAACTGTGGAGGAAAACTGACATTACATAAGAGCTGTAATAGATGCACTGCTCTACACAGCCTGCCAGAATGAAGACCAGAGAGGTCACAGGGAAGGTAGTCAGTCAGATAACAGGGTCAATTTCCTGGAACTTCTTGACATGATTTTCAGGTATGATAAAATTGTGAAGAAGAAGCTGAGTGGTCCTGGCAATGCCAAGTACACGCACCATGATATCCAAAACGAACTGCTTGACAACATAGCTGCAATGATTAGAAAAGATATCAGCAGAGAGGTCATGGAAGCTGAGCATTTTGCTCTAATGGTGGATGAAACAGAGGATATGAGCAAACAAGAACAACTGTCCATTGTGGTAAGGTACCTCCACCAACAGAGCCTTCACGAGGAATTCCTGGACTTCACAGCTGCTGAGGATCTGGATGCAGATTCATTGCTCAAGAAAATCATGGAGACTGGCTGAATGTGGTATTGACCATAATGCCTGCATTGGCCAGTGCTATGACGGAGCTGCAGTCATGTCACGGCACATCAGTGGCATACAGGAGAGAGATGTCTCAGGCTGTGTATGCCCACTGCTATGCACACAGGCTCAACCTTGTGCTAGTTGATTGTGTGCACAACATCCAGGCTGCAGCAGAGTTCTTTGTGACAATTCAGAAGCTATACAAATTCTTCTCTCTCTAATCAGTTGTGCATGAAGAATTTCTGAAGGTACAGAAGGAGATTGAACCCGTGAACTGGCACATAGAGTTGAAGCGACTGTCAGACACAAGATGGGCCTGCCAACATGCTACTTGTGGAGGAGAACAATGTCCACAATGGTCTATGCAGAGAACTGAGTACAATCTGTCATCTCTGGTCTCTCAGAAATGAGAACTGAAGCAGCATGGAAAGACTTGGAAGAGTCTGCTCAGGATATATGTAAGAAAGTGGGAAAACGCACTGAGACGGTGCATCAAGATGGACAGTGATCTGCCCCCCAAACACCTGGACGAATTCATAATCACATCTAGTACTGGCCAAAGAGATGAACCAACACCAGATGCCAGGAGACACACCTTCTATGCCATCATAGAGAGGATGCTCAATGAGCTGAATAGAAGATTCTCCTCTGATGCCTGCAGTGTTCTGATGGGTGCAACTGCATTGAACCCCAAACACTCCACATTTCTGGACAAGCAAGCACTCTTAGAAATGGCAGCAAACTATGGTGTGGCAGAGGATGACCTCGCAGTGGAGGTCCACCAGTTGAACCAGATAATTGCCAGGAAGAAAGACAAGGGGCAGGAAGTATCCACACCATTGGAGCTTGCAACTATGCTGAAGCCATACAAGGATGCCTTCATGGATCTCTACAAACTTGTATGCATTGCTGTGACCCTGCCTGTCACTTCAGCTGCCTGTGAGAGAAGTTTCTCATATTTGAAGCTTCTCAAGACATACTTGCACAACAGCAGTGGTAACAACCACACCAGCAACCTTGCTGTCATATCAGTAAATTCCAGGAGGGCAAAACAACTCAATATTGATACTGTTATAGACACATTTGCTGCCAATCACCAGAACAGGCACATTGTTTTGAAGTAATATTGACTATAAACACAACATGATGAAAGATAGTTAGCCTGATAGTGACCTTACTTTTCCTCAGAGCGTATTACTTTCACATGGGATAATTCATTTCTGCTATGTAAACTATGTGTTTATGTTATATTTCTTTTGATTTGTAGTTTTAATCTTAATGGTATATTAAATGTTCAATCTAAGCCAGGGGTGTGCAACAGGCGACCCGCGGGCCACAACCCGGCCCGCCAAGCCATTTAGTGTGGCCCTAGTTGTTGTAATCTAACCATGTGACCTGATCTGTAATCCAACGCAAATGGAATATTTTTAAAAGCATCGATCCTACGGGATTCCCAGGCTTCGACTCGACAAACTTCTAAAATTATCTTTGCTAGAGAAGAGCAGGCCGAATTCGATTGGTCGGCCTCCTTAGGGCATGAATAGGTGACGTGCACTAGCACTATTGTCTACGACTCAACGTCATGTCCTGAACCTCGCCTTCGCCCGCTGGCGACAATTTTCCCTAACCTCTGCTGTCCGTCATTTATTATTGGTGAAAATTTTATTACCTTTTACAGTTACTACAAGAGATTGAAGGTAAATTGATTATTATTTAGCATATTGTTGTGACTTTACTGAATTTATTAAAATTTTTGCTTTCAGATGCATCTGATTCTATGTACAGTGTGACCTCGTTATTCGCGGGGGTTACGTTCTTTACCCTCCCGCGAATAGCGAAAAACCGCGAATATTGGACGCAGTTTTAAAACGTATATGTATGCGATTATATACTATATGAAATGCTTCCCAAACACTAATGATACTTATAGTCATTGATGCAGTAATAATGTAGCAATATTGCATACTGTTATGTATTTCACTAAATTGTACCGTGCGTTACCGGGCTGTGCTTTGCCGTTTGCGTTGTTGGGGAAGCTGAGGCAGTCAGCCAATAGCAGTCCAATCTTGTTTGGTGAAGACGACAATTGATAAAACGGCTTGATTGAGTAAATACAACAGAAATCTCCTCGAAAAGCCCTTTCAGTCTCTGTGACCTACAAAAACGCAGTTCGCGCATAACCCGCGAATAGGCGAGGTCACACTGTATTTTGCTATTCTCAATTAATTTAAGTACCGGAAGGCTATGATCGGGATGCCAATTTAGAAACATGTGTTTCTGTCCATAAGAGGTTCCATGTGTAAATAAATTCTATGTTTTTTTCTACTTTGCTTAAGTCAGCAGTTAAGAAACGAAAAATTGATAATGAGGGAAGGTTATTCAACAGTGAATGGTGCACAAAATATCTTGTTGTCCCACATAATCAAGGTGTTGTCTGCCTCGTCTGTCAAACTACAATTGCAGTCATAAAAGAGTACAATATTAAGCGACATTACGCAACTAAGCACTCCTCCCAGTTTGATGAAATTGTTGGTCAGGCACGAAAGGACAAAATTGAACATTTAAAACATCCATTGAAAAGCAACAAGGTGTTTTTACCACTTTCAAGAAAAATTCAGAACTGGTGACAAAACTGAGTTTTAAGCTTTGTGAATGTATGGCAGAAAAGGGAAAGCCTTTCAGTGATGGAGAATTTATTAAAAATTGTTTAACAATATTCACAGAATATGCATGTCCAGAGAAAAAATATTTGGTGGAGCAAACTAGCCTTTCCCGCTTTACTGTCTCACGCAGGACAAAAGATCTTTCAGAGGACATCAAAGAAACTTTGAAAGAGAGATTGAACTCGTGTGAAGCTTTCAGTCTGGCTTTGGATGAAAGCACTGATATCAATGACACATCCCAACTTGTCATTTTCATCAGAGCTGTTACTGCAGGCTTTGATGTTTTCGAAGAGTTTTTAGATATGGCAAGCCTTTCCTCCACAACCACAGGACAGGATATTTGTGAACAAGTGCTTAAGGTTGTAGAAAAGTTTGAACTGAATCCTTATAAATTATGTGGTGTTACAACAGATGGTGCTCCTTCCATGACAGGTAGGACAAATGGATTCACCAAGAAATTTCTAACTGCAATTGGAGCACAAGACGTAGTTGTGAGCCATTGCATTATTCACCAAGAGAGCTTGTGCACCAAAGTTCTGGATTTTGCAGAAGTCATGAAAAATGTCGTCCAATGCGTAAATTATATTCGAACACTAGGATTAAATCATCGACAATTTAAAACTTTTTTAGATGAGCTGGACAGTGAGTATTCAGATGTTTTATACTTCTCTGCTGTAAGTTGGCTTAGTAGAGCTGCTACTTTGAAGAGATTCTGGAATCTGCGAGAGGAGATTAAGTTCTTCATGGAGAGCAAACGTCAGAATGTGGACTTCTTGAGCAATGAGAACTGGCTGAATGACTTAGCATTCCTCACAGACATTACACAGCATCTGTCTGATTTAAACTTAAAACTACAAGGGAAAAGTCAACTTGTGAATAAGTTGTTTGAGCATATTTGTGCTTTTGAGAAGAATTTGGAACTTTTCCAGGTTCAGTTGAGAAGAGCCATATTGACCCATTTTACATGTCTTGCAACCAGGAAAGTGGAATTTCCTAATCTGGATTGCACCAAATATGGAACCAGTGTACAAAAGCTGTGTGATGAGTTTGCAAACAGATTTCCAGATTTCAGACAAACTGAAATTAGATTGAAATTGTTCGCTCAACCTTTTGATTTGGCAGTGGAAGACAGTCCTGATGATTGCCAAATGGAACTCATTGAACTGCAGGCTGACATGGACACTAAAAGGAAATTCTCTGAAAACAGTTTGCTAGACTTTTACAAACTCTGTGTACGTGAAAAGTTTCCCAATTTGTCCCGTCATGCACAAAGAATTGCCTCCCTTTTTGGTAGCACCTACTGCTGTGAGCAATTTTTCTCCAAAATGAAGCTCATCAAAACCAAATGTAGAAGTCAGCTGACTGATGAACATTTGACCAGTCAGTTAAGAGTGGCAACCACTTCTGTCAAAGCTGATATTGACAAGCTCTGCAAGGACTCTAAATTTCAAGTGTCGCACTAAAATGATCACTCATGCAAAAATATAAAATATTATTGCTTGCATTTTGAGAATTTTTTTTAATTTATTGTGCATGTACACGAATAAGCTTGTTTTTTAAGTGGCCCCGCTTGATTGATGAAGTTGGTTATATGGCCCACCGATGAAAAATGTTGCACACCCCTGATCTAAGCTAACCTTGATTATCTTTATTATTATGTATAACCTTGGGTGGAATTTAGGTGAGCTTCCTTTTTTACATATACACATATTTTCATAAACAGCTTACACTGTGCAACACTCAAAAAAGCACAAGATATCTGTGGCCATTTGTATATGAAAAATGACATGGGAAATCCATTTTGGCCTTCTTTTTGTTGAATTAGGCATGGTTTTTGCAGAATTGTCACTGTATACCCTTTTTGTCATTATTATTATTAAATAAATGTCTCTACCGCATTGTAAAATGGTTTTCAACCCAGGGCTAGAGACCAATCTTAGTAACACCTACAATGTGATATGATAAATAGCACAGTACAGTTTAAAATCATATTTTCTGGTTTATTATTGTGTGCTTATATTTAATTGAGTTTATCACTTAATACTTTATACATCAAAGCTTGTGTTTGATGTTATTTATTTTTTTTTCTTTCAGATCTTATTTGTTTTCAACAATGAGTGCAAGACAGTGCAAAAATGATCCAAACAGATTCTGTTACATATGTGGGGAATTAACTTTTGCTAAAGAAAAGTGCAGTATTACACGCCATATCAAGAAAATGTACAAGGCGTACTTCGTTTGTGACTTAGGAGACCAGGACAAGTCATGGGCTCCTCATGTGTGTTGCCTTACATGTGTGAAGACATTGAGTGCCTGGTATGCAGGAAAAAATGTTCACATGAAGTTTGGTGTGCCAATGATTTGGCGTGAGCAGAAAGATCACTCTAATGATTGCTATTTCTGTCAGCAAGACTTTACAGGCTGTACTACAGCAAAGAAAAAGAAACACATTGTTTACCCAAATTTGCAATCAGCAATGTGCCCAGTAGAGCACTCAGAAAATTTACCTGTGCCCAAACCTCCAGATCAAGAAATGCAGAGTTCCAGCAGTGCAGCTGAACATTCCAGTGGTGAATATGTGGAGCCCAATCATCCAGAAAGCGAGAATAAACCAATACCATTTTCTCAAGAGGCTCTAAATGACTTTTGCAGGGATCTCTATTTAACGAAAGACAAAAGTGAGTTTCTGGCATCAAGGCTTCAAGAACGTAATCTTCTTGAAAAAGGAGAGAAGATAACACTATACAGGAAACGTACAGAGGATCTGCTTGCATTATTCATCATGAAGGATGACTTATGCTTTTGTAATGACATCACTGAACTTTTTGAGCAACTGGAAATACCACATGATAAGACCAACTGGCAACTTTGCATAGATGCATCCAAGGACAGCATCAAAGCTGTTCTGCTACACAATGGTAACACTCTGCCTTCTGTTCCCATAGCTTATAGCACAACCATGAAAGAATCTTACGAAAATCTGAAAGCAATTCTAACAAGCATACAGTATGATGACCATAACTGGCATATTTATGCAAATTTCAAGGTTGTGGCCATGCTTACTGGCCTTCAGCTTGGCTATACTAACTTTTGCTGCTTTCTGTGCTTATGGAACTCCAGAGCAAGAACTGAACATTATGTATGCAAGGATTGGCCGATCCGAGATGAAATTGAGCAAGGAGAACACAACATCATGCACAAACCACTTGTGAAAAGTGATAGAATTCTTTTACCACCTTTGCATATTAAACTTGGTTTGTTTAAGCAATTTGTGAAAGCCTTGGACAAGGAATCCTCCACATTTGCATATCTTGCAGAGAAGATTCCTTCCCTGAGTCAAGCTAAAATTAAAGAAGGTATCTTCATAGGTCCCCAAATTCGAAAAATTGTACTTGATGAAACCTTCATCACACATCTCAAGAGAAAAGAGAAGCTTGCCTTTGAGTCATTCAAGAAAGTTTGTGATAACTTCCTGGGGAACCATCGTTCAGAAGACTATGTGCAAGTTGTGAATGATCTGCTGAGTCATTATCATGATATTGGATGCAACATGTCTCTAAAAGTTAATGTGCTCTACTCTCATTTGGACTTTTTTGCGGAAAATCTTGGTGATGTGAGTGATGAACATGGTGAAAGATTCCATCAGGATATTTCAGTGATGGAGCGACGATTTAAAGGAAAATGGAACCCTGGCATGTTGGCAGACTACTGCTGGGGTATAAAAAAAGAAGATCACACTCCACACAAGAGGCTTAGAAGAACAAAAGTTGTTTAAACTGACAAGTGTGTGTTTTTAATTCATAACCAATAAATGTTTTGTTATACCAACTAAATTTTTGTTTTGTTTTTTGTAACTTTCAGTATTTGCAATGTTGTGTTCAATACGCGATATTTTGCAGTATATTATAAAACGGTGCCTAATCTGGAGGAATAAAGGTCAGATTCAGAATCAGGACAAATTTTTGACCCAGAAACAAGTCTTACTTAACTTGTACTTTTTTTGAACCTGAAATTTGTTGCACAGTGTTATTTCTAATTTGTAATAATGAATATATATAATTAATAATCAGAGTATGAGTTTCCAATGAAAACTGCATTGAAAATGCAGTTCAAAATAGCACACCTTTCTGAAATATACCTTGGTACTTACATTATTATAATTTACCATCTGTACTTCATATTGATGGCATTTTGGGAAGCCCCTCCACAGTTTACCTCAGCTCCTCCTCCAACAAAAATATCCTGTCAGTGCCACTTATTCCTCAATTAATATATGTGCAGTGAAGACTGTCAGAACTGGTCAAAACTCCAATGGTTAGCCTGCCTGTCTTACACTATAAGAGTAGTTATATAATGAAGGCCAACCAAAAATACTTTAACAAAGTAGATGTTTATAATATCTATAAACAATGCTACTACAGCCATGACATTCTTTGAGAAAGCCATTTTAGAGAGACAGAGTGAGATAATTATCAACAGACTGATGACACAGTAGCAGAGCAAAAGCTATAGAAAATGTTTACATTAATTTTGACACAGTAATGAAAAAAAGGGATCCAATGGAACTTTGATAGGGGTTCCATATCAAGAATGTGAGAACAGATACAATCATGTAGGTTGTCAATTACTATTTTCATGGTCAAACAGTTTTGGTTCTGAGAATCATAATGAGACTGCAAAAATCAATCAAGTATCTGATCAGTTTGCAAGTATGTGTGCACACTATTTGGAAAGTAATAAAAACACAAGGAAGATTCAGTACAAGAATCCATGTTTTGGGCAAAAAGACTGGTATCAGTTATTCAAAGCAAAGAATCTGTACATGAAACTACCATATTTTTTGGTGTACAAGATGCACTTCAAACAAACTGTGTGAAACTGTAAATTTTCAGTATTTAGCACAAATGTTTGTAGAAGATTATAGAAAGTGAGAAACATCAAATACAATTCTCACACAGATGTGTGGTTTGACTCAGCAATGAGTAGAGTCACTGCTAGGCTTACCATACGTCCTACTTTGGCCAGGACAGTCCCGGTTTGAGAGGTCAATCCAGGTGTCCTGTCCAGCTCGGAATGTCCTAGTTTTTGAAGAAAGAGCATGTACTTTAAAAAGGATAAATGGAAAATATTAATATCTGCATAGAGTCCTGACTTGGTGTTGACAAAAAATAAATTAAGTTTTCATTTATTATTTGATGGATATGGGGAGCCATAGTGCTGTAGCATGCAAATTTTCAAAGGTATTGCATCAGACAAAATTCAAAGACAGCTGATATGGTACCTGTACAAATGGGCTGCTACTGGTGGTAAAAACGTAATGGTAGCTTCACAAGCGGAGAGCGACAGTATATGAGGTCTGTTCAAAAAATAAGCGGACTGTTTGAATTGCGCGGCTTCAGTTGGTTCCAGGGGAATCCGCTTGGTGTTGCTAGGTTCACACAGATCAGCTGATTATGACGCCATTTCGCGATTGCAGATATCTTCATTTGTGTATTAGCTACGCGGTTTTAAGTGAAGTGCGATTTTTTCGTTTGGCGTATTTCAGAATGAATGACCTGAAGGAGCAACGACTTGCTGTGAAATTTTATGTTAAACTTGGAAAATCTGCGACTGAAACTTTTTGCTATGCTTAACACAGCTTATGGTGATGTTGCTATGAAGCATACGGCATGTTTCAATTGGCATGAACGTTTTAAGGATGGTTGACAATCCATTGAAGATGATGAGCATCCTGGGCGTCCTTCCACGTCAACTGACGACCCACACGTCGACAAAATCAACACCCTGGTGCGGGCAAATCGACGTCTGACTGTCAGGGAGCTTGCTGAATAGTGTGGGATATCAGTTGGATCTTGTTACGAGATTTTGACCGAAAAATTGAAGATGCACCACGTTGCTGCGAAATTTGTGCCCATTCAGCCCTCAGGACTCGTGAGTTTTTGGCCAAACACTCGATCATTGTTCTTCCCCACCCACCCTACTCACCTGACCTTGCTCCTTGCGATTTTTTCTTGTTCCCCAAACTCAAAAGACCCTTGAAAGGAAGAAGATTTGAGACGATTCCCCCGAGATTAAGGCAAATGCGACGAAGGAGCTGGAGGACATTACAAAAGAAGCGCACCAGGACTGTTTCAACAAGTGGAAACACCGTTGGGATAAGTGTGTGCGTTGGGGAGGAGAGTACTTTGAAGGGGTCCAAGACCTGTAACTTCTAAATAAAGTACATTTTGTTTTATGACGTCAGTCCGCGTATTTTTTGAACAGCCCTCGTATACAAAGCTATCTTTGAGCAAGTGTTAGTGCTTTGTGATTGTTTTATTTATTATATTAGTCATACAGTACATGCTGAATTATTTGTGTTCTTTTATTTTATAAGTTAATTCTAGTCATTATGTTCAAAGCTTGTAGAAGAAAGTGCACATTCAACAGTGAATTACAAAAAGAATATCCATTCTTGAAAAAAAGTTGTGGCAAAAAGGACAGAGTCAAATGTTTGCAGTGTTCATCTGAGTTCTCTGTTTCACATGGTGGCAGCTCAGACATAAAAGACCATTTAAAAAGTGCCAAACATGCAGCTAGTCTTTCAGTAGCTGCTCAAAGTTCAAGAGTTGATGTGTTCTTCAAAAAAACCTGTGGCTGAAGAGAGTGACTTGTTAATAGCTGCTAAAGAAGCAACATTTGCTTATTACAGAGCTGTCCATAACATAAGCTTTAAAACAGCTGATTGCTTTTCCAAACTGATAGCAAAGTTATTTGAACCAAAGTTCAGTTATGCCAGAACAAAGAATGAGGCTATTATTTTGAATGCAATTGTTCCTTTAGCAGCAGAGGAATTGAAGAGAGACTTAATGGATGCCCAATTTGTTTCACTTACAACAGATGCTTCAAACTGAAAAGATACCAAAATTATACCTGTCATGGTGTGATATTTCTTGCCAGAGGAAGAAGCGAATGTAAAACTTTTAGACTTTCAGTCGGTTCCTGGAGTGGTGTCAGAAATCCTGACGAAATGCTTAGTGTCCACTTTAAAAAAAACATGATTTATTTAAAAAAATTTTGCTTATTGTAGTGACAGCTGCAATACAAATTTTAAAGGTGTAAAGAGAGAGGGAAAAAACAATGTATATGGTCAAATGAAGAATGAACTTAGCAAAAATATTGTGGGTGTTGGTTGTGGTGCTCATATTGTACGTAACTGTCTTCAAACTGCATTTGTTGTCTTTCCTATTAAAGTGGAAAGCTTGGTGGTCAAAATTTAAAAGCATTTCTGTATTTACACTGTGCATATTACACACCTAAAAGAATTCTGTGAGTTTGCAAAAATTGACTACAAGAAGGTTCTCCAATATGGAAATAAACGATTTCTGTCTTTGTTACCAGCTGTTGAGAGAATTCTCCAGATTTATGAAGGACTGAAGTCATATTTTTGTTCACAAGAACAGTGCCCATTGTTGATAAAAAATTTTTTAGAGAGTAAATGTGGAGAAATGTATCTTTGGTTTGTTTATGGACAACTAGGCTTGTTCAACAAAGTGATTTTAGCCATGGAGAAAACAAAAGAACTGCCAGTAATATTGTTGCAGAATTTAATAAGTTGAAAACTAATCTGAAAGAAATAACTTTAATATAATAACTTTACACCCTTTGGTACAATCAAAGTACTCAGTGTGCTAGAGGAAGATGCCAGGTAGACTTGATTAGGAAGAAATTTACCAGTTTTTATTATTGCTGCCTGTCTTATACTGAGCTGTAGGAAAAGTTTTGGTGGTGAGGAATACTCTGTTTGGATAAAAAAACAGTATTTTTGTGTGGCCTGACATAGAAACAGCTGCTGAAAAAAATTAATGAAATGCTGCAACTAATGTTGATGATCTGTTTGATGAAGTTGTTCTTGGTAAATTCTTCTGGTCATCAAAATGTGACAAGTGGATAGCAAAAGAAATAAGTTGTGAAGAAAAATGGGTAAAACTTTTCAACCACTTCAAAAAGCAAAGTATTTCTGTACCTAATCTCAGGCACGTTATGGAGTACATTTTCTGTTTGCCAGGCACTTCTGTCCCTGTTGAAAGAGTATTTTCAGTGATGAATAGCATTTTGTCTCAAGAAAGAAGTCTAATGAATGAATCAACAGTAAAAGTACTGTTGCATAGTAAACTCAATATTGACTTGAGTTGCACTGCAGTTTTTGCAAAAATAAAACTAATAAAGATTTTTGAAGAAAGTTCATTCAAGTGAAAAATATGAATGGTCACAAAAAAGTGTTCAATGAAAAATTAATAAAATTTTGATGTTCCTTCTCTTGCTGAATTTAAATAAATGTTAGAGATATAAACTACCAGTATTCCTTTTTGTTTTGTAGCAGCATTAAAGCTTAAGGGGAGTAAAGTTATGAAAGCACTTCTTTGTTATACCAGTGCCAGTACTTGTAATAAAAATTAAAAACAGTCCCAGTTTGAGGCTTGGAAATTATGGCAAGTCTAGTCAGTGCAAGTGTTTGGACACAAGCTGCAAGAGTTAGGAAATAGATGTATGCAGAGCTTACAGATAAAAGAAACTGAAAAAGTAAGATCCACTCCCTACAAAGGGCAAGTAATTCCAAATGCTATGAGTATAAGTAGAAAAAGTCAGAAAAATGACATCAGAGCATGTTCATTGAAATTATGAGAGAGTCAAGACATACTGACATCCAAAAGCAACTGAGTCCCCAAAACAACTCACATGAGCCCCAATATCCCGAGAGGGTTAGGAAAACATTAAATACTGATACAATGGTTCTTCAATGAGAATAACAGTGGTAGAATCAAAGGAAACTGGAGATAAGGATAAAATCTAATATACCCAATGGATTACATCTAATAATGAGAAAGGAGGCCCAAACACCTCCTTCAAAATGACATATGAATATACAAGAGGAGGAAATGGGTTGGCAAAGTCCTAATTGTCATGTTAAGCCAAACCCTCATATGGCATGAGAGGACAATCATCAGGTGCTCAAAATTCCACATACAAGAAACCAATTCCGTACGAATAAGTACCATTACTTCCTGAGTTACAGCATCTATGGTAGATGCCACATGGAATTACATGTGTATGATGAGAGGAACTCATTGGGAAAAAGGAAAATTTTAAGAAAAAAAATTATGCAGTCAAAAAATTTAAACTGTAACTTGAGTAAATAAGCAAAAAACAGTCATAAAATATGAGCAAAAACACGTTCATCTCGAAGTGATTAAGGACCGTACAAAAGAGAAGGTGCTAGTGACAAAAGAAGTTATGTCACACTGCTATTGGTGAAAGGTTACTGAATGATCATTTGCATGACAACATACAGATGTCTCATGTGAATACAAAAGTGTAAGTATCAAGGCTGGTGGTGAGCAGAAATCTACACTTTTAGAGGACAATATAAATTGAGAAAAACTATCTGTGAAAGAAGGTAAGATACAGTAATGGAAACTAGCGTTCATGATTAAATTACTTTTGATTATTAGAACCATTCAATTCTTGTGAAAATAATCAGTTGGTTGAATGTACTTGCTGAACTTCATGACTATTTGTTTAGCAAGTTCCACTAACTGCCCATATTACCCAAGTTATAATACATACATACATTCACATGTCCTACACCGAAGGTCAATTTCTAATCAATACACATATAACACATCATAATACATCCAAAAAATTTATGCAAAGCCAATTAACTGTTGCATATGCTATAATGTTAAAGAAAATAGTTTATTTCTAACCTACATATACTTGTTTATAACTTATAAGAAATTTACACAAAAATTTAGTTGTACAAATAGCAGTAATGGTTTTCATAGCTACAATTACTTAAGGAGCAGTTATTATTAGCCATTACTTTTTTTTCTATAAAAAAAAGAATTCCTTGAAATGAGAATTGTCATAGTGAATGTTGGGAACAAAATTAATTGCTTTGGATAAATATCTTATATAAAGCTATACAAATATTCATATGTACATACCCATGCTTAATTTTGAACTGATAAATTAAAGGGAAGGCAAGTAGTTAAAAGTTAATATCATTAACTCTTTGGTTACTCTTGTCAAACCAAATAGTGAGATGTAATTATTGCTCTTAAAGTACAGGTCATGTTTTAGCAGTGACAGGATGTAATCCATGTAACTTTAAATTCACAAACTATGCATGTCATATCTTTTTTTTTTATCTTCTGCTAAACTTATTTAAAAATATTCAGTTTTCTCTATTTGGAAAAAGTCTGTTGGAAATATAGCTAACTTATTTGTTTAGCAGAAGATAAAAAAAAAAAAAAAACTATGTATGTTACAATAAACTTGTATACTCCAAAGATTACCACTCCTATTTAATACATCAATGGCCTAAAGTTAACTTATAACTTTAATTTTTTTTCAAGGGAAGTTTAAAGAGTTAAAATCGGTAAAACAAGAAGATCCTAAAAATATGATAACAACAATCATAACACAAAGCAATGCTCATTAAAAACAAAATGTGTTTTTTTAAATATAATAATTAAAATAATGGAGACTATTCTTTTGAAATAAAATAAAATAATAATATATTATGAATTTATACGTAGACATAATGTGGTAAAATATCAAACTTAAATATACAGATTAATACATACAACATTAAATAAATACATTAGAAGTATAAGAAAATACTTATTACAGTTTATGTTTAAAAAAAATCATTTGAACTTGCACAAAGACTATAGGAAAAGAAATAACTATTTTGAACAAAAAAAAATATATATATATATCAGCAAGATTTCTCAATGCATTTAACAATAAAATTCCCTCTAAATTATAAATTATTTTGATAAGCTTTAGAGTTAACAGAAACATTTCCTAAACAATTATCTTGTAAAATCTCAGAACAGAAATAACCAATTATAAAAGCAAGTTATGCAGATATCATCAACAACAATACAATAATGTGGGTAAGACACCACTGACAAGGCAGTTTCTAAAATGATGATGACACAATTCCATTTATTGACCTGAACTAATAAGAAGTGAAGATGCAGGCCTATTCAAGATGCTGAGTCAATGTCACCTTTAGTTTCCATGGCAATGTTATCAGAAATATGTGTCTGAAAAAAATTTAGTTAAAGATTTTAAAATATGCCAAATAATTTTATCTGGATCATCAAAAATATTCTGTACTTTACTTTTTCACCTAAAGCATACTTAATAGAAGTATTTAACATAATTTACAATTCTTACTCCACAGAACCATTTGTCACTGTTAAGTTAGAGCAAAGTGCAATTCAATACAGAACATGTTATGTGGACAGAAAAATTAATGTATTTGACTGGTACACGATACTGAAAAAATTCACATACAAAACTTAACATAAAAAGTCATGTATTTATCAGTACCAGTTTTTACTTGCATGAATTATTTACACTTCTATTTATAGTATCTTGTAAGGCTAAATCACTGTGGGTATTACACGCTGATTAAAACTAATTCAGATCTTAGTGTACAAAATTTGATTTGACCATGACAATCATCCAAATGTTACTGTGTACACCAAACTTGGATTTATTAAAATACAAATTCAAATATTCATTTGCAACAAACTTGGATTGATAAAGACAATTAAAATTTTGGTGTTTACCAAACTTGTATTACCTATTACAAAAAGCAAATTCTTTGTGCACAACAATTAGATTGCTCATAACAGCAAGTTAAATTGTGATGTACATCAAACCTGGATTGGTTATGACAAGAAGTAAAATCAAGGGAAACACCAAACATGGATTGAACATTAGAAGTCAAAATTTTGTACACACCAAATTTTCATTATTCCTGAAAAGAAGTCAAACATCAGTGTTACAACAGCTGAAAACTTATTAATTCTTTACAATCTTTCTATTTAATCCATTTTGGTATAATAAACACAAATTTGTATACACACTTGCATGTATTAAGTATCTACATTATAACTTTTGATACAGCATGTGTATCTTCATAAAATTTTGTAAGCTTTTAGCAAAAGTTACAAGTATTTTGTATTCAAAACACCAGAGTTTTTACTCTGTTGTGGAGACACAAGTGTAGAGGACAACGTTTTGAAAGTCTTCCGCCTTTCATCTTCTTGCTAAAGATTTGTCTGCGAAAATAGAGTATGTTTTCATTACTAGTTTGAATGCAAAGTGATTTCATGTTATGATAAAAAAAACAACTATTCTTCATCCCAAAAATCTTGTATATTATTCGTGTAATCTTGAAAACTTTCAAAATAAATTTCAAATGTTTGTTTTCAGCAAGACTTTATATTGTATGTTACTTGTTACTTTCTATACTCTAACTATGTGGGGTTTGTAACTTAAACAACCTCAGAACCATCATAAAAAATTAAGAAGTAAATATAAATGATGTTTTTTTCCTTCTAGAATGACTACATATTATAACACAAAAATACAAATGTTTAGTCTAAGTAGCTTGAGTCTCATAATTCTACATATGAGCACATACATTTATTATTTTATATCATATTAACTTTCCTTGAAGATAGCCCTCATGTAGCTTTGCATGAAATTCAAAACAAACAATTAACCTTCAAGTCATACCTAGCTAACATTACAAAGCTTGCATTGATGCAGTGCACATGCATGCAGGTCACCAATCTAGTAATATAAAACTGACCATTAGTCTTCTCTGTCTCAGCTGTATTTTAGTAGACCAGTATTTTGTAATATACAGCCACATTTCAATTATTATACATCATATATGTATATAGATTATTACTATTTAGATATAAATTAAACATATTTTTCTTAAAGTATAGAACAATAAATATAAAAGTAAAGCAAACAATTATCTCTTCTCTTATGATATTTGTACTCAGTACTGGATATAGGTTGCTAAGCATTTTAAAATTTTGCATGTGGAAGATAAAATTTTTTTTAGGTTTTATATATATAGTTGAATAACCTAAAAATCATAAATAGCTACAATAATACCACAGAATTTCACAATAATTTATTAAGCTTATTAACTAAGATTTATTTATATTTTATAAAATATTAAGCTTATTAACTAAAGATTTATTTAGATTTTATAAAATATGGACTTTGAGCAGACTATAAAGACGCACCCTACGTCATTGAAATCTTGGATTGAAAGAACATGTAGACTTTTCAAATATTAAAATGACAGTGAAACCACTCTGGGGACATTCCAAGCTATTGATTGGTTATTCACATCATATATTGAAGTAAGTGTATACAATGGACTGTTTCAAAAAAATTAAAAGAGTTGATCAGAGCTACTGTGTTTGATTCAGTACATAAGCCATATCTCAGCAAAATAAAAAGATACAAAGTTCTTATTTTACATTCTAGCTTGTCAATATTAGTAAGTTAAGTTCCTAATTTGTATGAAATTGTAAACTAGTATTTTGACATCACAAACAGTGATGCATTCAACACATCATGACTCACTAAAATCTGTATTTTGATGTGTTCTTTTAATATTTACTTTTAAATTAAGAAATTAACTAATATATATTAATGTTTGAATTATAATCTACAATTTGATCCCAAATTTATATCTATCTGTATGTGGAAAATAATAGGAAACCCAAAATGAAAACCATATAAGAAAATTAGATTACATTTCATAATTCCCACAATACAACATCTATAAGTTTTCAAATGAATTCTAAACGCAAATTATTCATATTGGCAAACTGCAATGTTAAATAAGAACTCCCCATCTTTTCTATTTGCTGAGATATCATTCTATTTAGTGAATCCACTATAGTAAATTTGGCAATTTTTTGCCAATACTTGCTTACATACATCCACTGCACATTATTACATATTTATAACTAACAGAATGATCACATTTTCCTACGTGTGGTTTTCTTAGCCTTTGGAAAGTTTTAGTAGCTGAATAACTGTTTTCTGCTTTTGATGTTTGAATAGAAGGGTAAAACAAAATGGTGATTTGATACCATATTTTATTTTTAGTCTAAATACAGCTCACTAAGTAAGTTTAATAAATTAAGTAAAATCTGTGGTATTCATATAGAAGTTTATAATTTTCTGTTATTTCAAAATGCATATATAAAACCTAAAGAGATTATTTTGCTTACATCCTCTACATTTGAAATTAGACAAGACTTAGCAGTTTATGGCAAAGTAGTACAAACTTACTACTAACAACCATAAGTGGCAGAGATCATTGTTTTGTATATTTCTTTAACTACTGTTCTATGTTTTATGAACAACTGAAATTTAAGAATTTATTTATAATAATAATAATATATATTTTAGTATATTATAATCAAAATGTGATTGTATTTTACAAAATACTTGTACAGTAGTAGTACGAAGCTAAGACAGTTGCATTTTGTAAAGGCCAGTTTTATGCTATTGGATACAGTAATATGAAGTGCACATGCACCTTATGAGTGAAACTTCTGTAGTACTATTGTTAGTCAAATATGGCTGAGAGATCAATAAAAAAATAATAAACCAAAACAGATGTATAATATTACAAGATTTAAGCTACTTATAATAAACATTTGTAATTTCCTGTACAGTCATTCTAGAACGAAAAAAGCACAATTTAAATTTATTTATAAGTTTTTTTTAAGGTGGTTACAGAGTTGGTCAAATCAATCAACCCTGTGTAGAGCTAAGGTAGAGGAAATAACATAAAATATAAAATTTTACTTATACAAAAGAAACAAACATTTGACAGATATTTATGAGGTTACAAAGATTATGCAAATGAAACTTTACAATTTTCAGGTAAAATACTTTTAATCTTAAAATCAAAATAGCTTTACATGCTGGATAGTCAACATTCCAAATGAAAATAATTAAAGATCTTTATACTTAATTAAAAAACATGATATTTTGTGTATGGAAGCCTTGTAATGTTTACTGATCATTTATAAAAAGTTTGGGAGGATATTCATACATTATCAAAAATTATAGTATGAATTTTCTCATGGATAATTTGGTGGTTACAGATTTGGTGGATTCCACCTAGTCTATAGTAAAAAAAATTAATTATAAATTTAGATGATTGTAATAAGATGCTTTAGGCTAGTTCAGAACTCAATTTAAATCAAACTTCAGTACCATTATGACTGAAAATGCGAGTAAAAAATGTTCCAATTGAATCACTGCAAAAGTGAGCTGATTCATCATCACTCTTATGAAATTACAGCTTAGTCTGAAATAACTCCCCACTCTCTTAGGTCTAATAATAAAATAATGCTGACAATAACAAAATGTAAACTAAAAATATTTCCAACAACTTAATAGCCTGTTCTTTCTTGTATCTTGTGTTAAGTAGAACTAAATATCTGGTATTACTTTAATAATAATTTCATGGAAAACAAACATCCTTCATAAACAACAACACAGGAGGAAATACAATCATTTTTGTAAACTGTGAATACCAAACAACAGCAATAAAAAATAAAGCTACCAAATCTGCAAAAAAAACTACATATATTTAAGTTAGAATGTGATGCAAACATGTGATACTCACTGTCTATGTATGCAGTATAAGTATGGTATATTATATGGAATGTAATCTGTGTTACAGACTAATATAATACACACACACACACTCACACAGACCATTCACCAAATATGATAAAGCAACTCTGGATATATACAGTTGCCAATACAGTGAGTAACAAAATCTGTATGTATAAACAGAATTGCAATGCTATATTAAAACCAAATTTTACTATACAGTTTAGAAATAATGACAAAACCAGTTCTGTACATGAGCTAAAAATCAGAATCACAGATGTTTCACCTGAATATTGTTTGCAGTAGGATTCCAAAAATCCATATATTTGTTCAACTTATAAAAACTGGAAGACAAATGATCCCTCAGAAATAGTAACAACACACTAGAAAAAACATGTGAAAACTTAGAAACTCTCAAGAGTAGTGGTTATTTTTTTTTATCCCTAAACCTGTTTAAAATACAAATTAGTAGTAAACCTATAAGCTGATCTCAAAACCTGTTTTATGTGCAAGTTAGTTGTGAATCTTTAAATTGATCTCATAATATATATACTTTAAAAACATGATACACTGAACTTTTAAAATGATCCAATAACCTGTTCACAGATGAGTAAGTTTTCAACCAATACATATTTGCTATGAACTTCTATAATGATCTTATAACATGTTTAATACACAAGTTAGCTAATGCCTTCTACAGATCTCATATTGTGTGTAAATCCCAGGATAGCTGTGAACCTTTGAACTGATCTTACAACCTACACTGCATATACAAATTGTGAACATATAAACTGAACATACAATGTATACTTCACATACAAATTAGCTGTGAACCTACAAATCAATCTCACAGTTTATGGTTAAATAAAAGATTGCCATGAACCTATCAACTGATATCACAGCTTGTTTCAAACACAAGTTGGCTTTGAACATTATAAACTGAAGTCATGGCTTATACCTCAATTGCAAGTTAGCTGTAGAGGTGTATAAAATTGATCTGACAACTATGCTTCAATCAAAAACTAGTTGAGAAGCTAAAAACTGATTTTATAATTTGAGTTTTAAAGACAAGTTAGCTGTGAGCTAATAAACTATTCTCAATGTACTTGAAATGTAAGCTAGCTATAAACCTATAAGCTGATCTCAGTGTACTTTGAACACAAGCTCACTGAAAATCTGTAAAACTGCTTAGTGTCATTTGAGCACAGATTTGCTGTGAAACAATAAAATGACATCATAACCTGTGTTTCAAAACAAGTGTTAGCCATGCACCTATAAACTGATCTCTTAACCTATACTTCCAGTAGTCGTTATCTATGAATGTATAAAATAATCTCAACCTGTACTTCTCACAGATGTTAACAATAAATATATAAAATGATCTCTTAAATTATACTTCCAGCATGTTAGCTACCAATGAATAAAATTATCTAACCTATACTTCCAGCAAAAGTTTGCTGGGAACCTATAAACTGATCTCTCAGCCTATACTTGACAGACAAGTCAACTGAGAAATTCGAAACATTCCTTATACTTACCTTCTCCCAGAAAACAAAAACTAATAAGTCTGGTCATTTTATTATTTACAGCACTGGTTTGCCTTCTAAAAAAATATTTATTTTAACCACCACATCAATGACATCCCTCCATGTTTACTCTGTTACATCAAGACATAACACATTTTTTAACTTGATTTATAACATTAACAGTAAAGGCTCACTCCCTTCAAACACTCTTCTTTGCACTATGGCTGTGTATTCTTTTTAAACAAACATTCTATGCATAGAAGACCTGAGAACTCTTGAATCTGCCCTATCAAAATTTGACAAAGCCAATACATACAGAAAATTTATCTTTGGTTTATAGACATGCAAGTTCTTTATATAATTCAAATTTACTTTGGATTTCTCTGCTAATTAAACCAATGTTTTAGATATCACTCTTACACTGAAGAATAGTTGTCCACATGATTAGTATTGATAATTACTGAAAGACCATAATTCCTGCACTATATAAAGGCTGATACCTTCCCTATTATAAGCAAAGTATTACATTAAACCAAGCCCTCAGATTCTTGAAAATCTGCTTTGATAGTAAAGTAATGAACTAAAACTTTAAAAAAATGACAAAAAAAGAGGTTATAACCACAAAAACACATTAACAAACAAACTGACAAAATTAATATATCATATAACAGTGACCTGGAACAGATACAAACTCCTCCTGTATTTCACCGACTACTACCTATCTCCCAAAATTCTGAGACATATGCTGGATCATGAAGAAATACAGGGTGTTCAGAAAGTCACTGTGCAGTTTTGTAATCATATTCTATTCAGTCTATTTCAAGCCAGCAACTGATAGCAGTGTTTAGAAACAAAATAAGAAGGATCCAGGCCTGTATTGATGCCAACGAGGGTCACTTTCAACATTGTTTATAATTGTCATTCATATTTGCCTCCTGTATTCTATATTGAAACATGTCTGTTAATAAATATATAAGTGCACAGTGACTTTCCAAACACCCTGTATTTGTACTTGCTTCAGCTCAATTACAGACTATAATGAATTTTTTTTCTCAACACTTATGTTGTTTTACCTCAGAAAAACAAAACTGTCAAATCATATCTAGTTCATGTTAAGAGAAATGTAAGAAAAGGTTTTAATAACCACAATTTTCCATCACCATGAGCAAAGAACTTCCTGTGGTTAAGCACCTAAACATGTCTCACCACTCCATTCACAACTTTAAACTTACAGGCATAGACAATGGTTTCACATCAAAATAAGACAAAGTAAGTAGCTTTCTAAATAATAATTGTGAATAATGTAATGCCAAATGATAACCCTATATAATCTACAGTTGGTAACCATCCATTCCTTTCCTGATTACTATCAGTATCTTAATCTTGCAGAATTATTCTATGTTTTACGCAATTCTATTGCTTTATTGTTCCCCACTCCTTAAAGAACAAATAAATACTTAAATATTTACTTTTTGATTTTATTATGTTTTGGTCTCTAAAATCTGGTGTTTTTGCTATTTTCAGTAAGCTCTTTTCTCACTTTATATATTACAGAATAATTATTATCATCATTACTTATAAACTAACATTTCTTTCTGCCACCATCATCACACCTTTCATAAACTTATTATTTTGAACCTCACTGTATTCACTTTCAACATTTCCATTACCAAATGACAAACCCTTCATCAAATGTTGTTATCTTTCATGATAAACATATTCTGTTCATGTGACATGCACACCTTTTCTATATTTATTATCTTCCATTCTTTAACTCTACCAATTTTACTCCTGATCACAAGTAGTTAACCACTTGAAAGTACTCAAATTTCTGCATCTTTTTAAACCTACTAAATACACAAAATAACTCTGAACCTATAAGCTGATCTCTTCAAGCACAATTTTAGTTTGAGCCTGTAAACTGATCTCAATGTATTTGAAAAACAAGTTCATTGTAAACATACAGTTATCTCATACATAGGTGTGAACCTGTAAACTGATCTCATGATATCTAATTCAAGCCCAAATTTGCTGGGAACCTATAAAGTGATCTTACATCCTATGTTTTAAACAAAAATTAGATGTGAACTTAGAGACTGATTTCACAACTTATGCTTCAGCCAAAAGTTAGTCATGAAACTATAACCTGATCTAATAACATGTTTTAAGCACAAGTTAGTTATGAATGAATAAAATGATTTTATATTTATTCCATATTCACTACTGAAAACCTGGAACCATCTTATTATTTTCAAATTACTCATGGATGTAACTTTCATAACAATTTCTAACTACTTACTTGTTAAACTTCCTTAGAAAGTTATAATTTTCCCATACTAAAAATTATTACTCTATATCCAAATGTTTTCTTAATGGACAACAAAAGTCTTCTGTTCCCCTGTATTGGAATTGAAAGATTCCAACATTCTCTCCTGCATTACATCCTCACTAACAGAAAATTGACATAACCATATGATGCATGTGACCCCCTCAACACTCTTTTACCAAACTTTCACTTTGAAGTTTGGAAGAAGACATCAGCACCAAAGAAAAGTAGCGAGAAAGAGTGAGAAGTGTAAGGGGAGGTAAGTACCTATCAGAAATACATTTTAAGTATAGGAAAATTATATCTTCCAATATGGTATTTAACTCCTTTTACAAGATTAAACAGAATCCAACACTGATAAGAAGGGATAGGTGTGAGGGAATGACAGAAGTATCCCATGAATTATCTGAAGGATACCTCTGAATATGAGAGATTCAGATCTAACAGGAACTGCACCACTTCTGAGCCAGGTGCAATTTTCACTTATTTGCAGGATGTGTAAGATATAAGGGCAAAACTGAAAAGAACACATCTGAGTGGAAGAGAATGTGGTAGAAAAGTGATCCTAACCAAAGAAAGATATTGTATCTCAATCTCACAAAGAAAAAGGTGGGTAAACAAGAATACGTGCCTGGGTGAAAAATTGTTAGGGTGCAGTGAACCATACTTGGTAAGTCAACTACATCCAAAACCTCCTTGCAAAGTACCAACATCAGTGTGAGGGTAGGATGAAGATTATTATGTCTTTACCTCAAACCCAAGAAGCAGGGCTTTAGAACCACTCTGATTCTCAGGTATGTATGACACAAGGATTAGCTTAGACCTATCAATCTGGAAAGCTGACATGTAGTAACAACAGAATGTCTATTGCATGGAATCAACTTCCCCAACTGTGGCACTGGACAATCATAATTGCTATAACATCCTTGTAAGAAGAAAATGAAAGATAGTCAAGGACAGAACTGTAATAATTCCATATATCACTACTGTGACCCACAACACAGATGAAGGAAATCATGGGTGAATGATAGACAGCCTGAGCCCATTGGAGGACTTGTGCTAATTGGTTCATTCTAATCTGAAACCTTCTTGCAAGGTACTGACATCTATGCAAGGATACTATGAGGGCCGCATTCAAAGAGATGAACCACATTCCGATGTCTCACTTACATCGCATTTATTATCACAAATAGGATAGCATATTATGTAATCTATGTCTGCAGAACACTACCAACCCAGCAGCTTGGAACTGGAAAATGGCAAGAATTCCCATACTCTATTCAATGAGTAGTGTGACAATGCAGTGGAGAGTTCAGAGAAACATCATTATCAGAGAAAGTGCAATGGGTAACCATAGAACCTTATCTGCGAAGCAGACCACACCAAATTATTTAATCAAAGCATGGTAGGGACAAGCAACAATCCCCTTCTCCTTAACCCATGCAGTCTATGGGTGGTACGGTCCAGGAAGGGCATATTTGTGAAGCAAAATATCACAAGCCTATTTACTGTAAAGCAATCTAGTGAAACATCCTATCTCTACAATGACAATGTGAAGCCATGAAAGATAAAGCACAAGTCAACATGGCTGGGCAGGGCAGAGTTAGAGTTAAAGATTACATGTTCAGGCATTACTCATTACAGAATGGGATCTATGCAATTAGAACTAAATAAAAGCCCTAGAAAGAATGAAAGTATCCATAAAACATACTAGTTAGAGTCACATCAAATTCTTCCTTCCCAACCTGAGAAGCCTCCTAGGTCTAATTTGATCTTTTTGAACTGTGGGTGATTCATATGCCATATTGCAGAATTTCCTCCACTGGACAACAAAGACAAGAAGGAAGGTGTCGGTTCAAAAAGATCAAATTAGACCTAGGAGGCTTCTCAGGTTGGGAATGGGAAGGAATGGCAAACTCTGGAAGTTAAAAAGGATGATCAGAGTCTTTGTCAGCCTGCACAGGTTCAACCAGCTCAGGAGGAATCTGGGTGATGTCTGGGAACAATGGTTGTCCCACATAATGTCTAATCTCTCAATGTATAAAAACAGATAAATCCACCATCATGTTTTCCACACCTGAGGCCTGAGGAAAAAATGCTAGCTGATGGTGTAATAACATTAACTTCATAATTCACTGCATAGAAAAGATTTATCAAAATTAAATGCAGAAATAAAGCAATTAGAATCAACTGATAAATATTAATGTAGAAATTAGGCTGAATGAAAGTAAATTAAGTTGAAAAATAAGCACTTCATGATGAAAACAAATTCAAACAAGAAGCTTCAAGAACGCAAAGGAGCATGTCTGAACTTAAATGCTGTCAAAACATGGATTTGATACTTCAGTAGAGAAGTAGAGGGAGTCACATGTCATGTAAGCATAACACGATGATTTGCACAAGAGACATGTTGGAATCTTCCAATTCCAACATGGAGAGCAGAAGACTTGTGGTATGCATAAAGTAAATGTTTACATATAGAGGGTAGCACTGAACAGGAATAGCTAATCTTATGGCATAAATTAAATCAAATGTTCTTGTTTGATAACTTTTATTTTCAAGGTTAATTACCAATTGGTATATATAAGCAACATGTATCCTCAGGAATACTACAATAATGTGTTTTCTGAGCAACAATATTACAAACTATAAAAGCACCTACCTGTGGCTAGATAACAAAGTTTAAAGAAGTCATTTTTTCATTCAGACTGTATTCTTCAACATCTAAGGCACTTTG
The DNA here is from genome assembly GCF_004210375.1 of Tachypleus tridentatus. Taxonomy (NCBI): domain Eukaryota; kingdom Metazoa; phylum Arthropoda; class Merostomata; order Xiphosura; family Limulidae; genus Tachypleus; species Tachypleus tridentatus. The sequence continues at coordinate 13,955,350 of NC_134829.1, read as the reverse complement.
AATATATCTATGTCTGTTTTTATAATATTCAAGGCACCTCGGAGATGTATGTTTTCTACCATTGGAACATACAAGGCACCTTGGAGATGTCTTTTTTTCTATTATTTCGATATTCAAGGCACCTCGAAGATGCTTGTTCTTGTTATTGTAACAATCAACATACCCCAAAAATATCTGTTTCTGTTACTATAACACTTAAGGTACCTTAGAGATGTCAGTTTTCCTTAGCAAACAAGGAACCTCAGAGATATTTGCCTAATACTGCAACATTCAAGGGTATGTTTTATGCCTTTGGTATTTTTTTAACTTGGATCCTGATTAACTGCTTGTTTTTTTTAATTTTTCAACTGTTCAAGAGTTGGCAGTTTGTTATTCTTTCTCTACTGAACGTACTGAAGAAATTGATATGAAAGATTTGCTATTAACTGTTTTTTTCACATGTTTCTATTTCCCTGGAACTTTGGATTTTCTGCTCAGTTTTATTTTTATTGCTGAATGTCAGGACTGTATGAAGTTTATTTTCAGTTTTCCTTTTTTTAAGTAAAGACCTCTTCTGCAAAAGTTCATTTGGTTTCCCCACACTTTTATCTTTTGCAAGATGATGCTTTTTAGAAGAGTCTTCATTTTCCTCAAGTTTACATGATAGCAGCTCTACAGTTTCAACACTACTCACACTGTTTGTGAATTTTCTAGTTTGTCCATTGGTAGCTGAAAGACTGTTCTTTTCTGAAGCATTTCCTAGCTTAAAGTTGGGATGGTATGGTTTTAATCGCACATGCCAGGCAATACTTGTAACAGCAGTCACAGTTCGAAACTGATGTATGATGTTTCTGGGTAGAAAATAAATGTCATTGTCACAAAGTTGAACACGTGCATAGCGAACTCCTTCACGACGAAGTTGATTGAGTTTGGCATCCTCTACCCATTTGACACACTAAATAAACAAAAAAAATGCATCAAGCATTGCTTATAAAAAAGAAAAATGATTAATATCTAATGTAAAGAAAATATCTGTTTATAAATAATAGATCAAACATTGATAAATAGAGAAAGGCCATGTTAACTGATTTTTACAGGTGTTTCAAACACTTACCACGGAACCATTTGTTCAAATATTTACTTGCAGTGGAACCCTATCTCACACACACACACGAAACACATATTTTATTATTATAGGTGGAATTGAAACATAACTTTTGATTACACAGTAATCATAATATTACACAAGTTTGAAGCACTTACTTTTATAAAAAATAAATATTTAAAGCAACCTCAAAGTTTACTAGTGTGAGAATTGTATCATCTTTTATAGTAAATTGTCTCTCCTTTAATTTACTTACTTCTCAACCAAGAACTAAAATATTTCACATAAAATGCCTCTATTATATCTTCTAGTTGACATGATAGAAAATTTTTATATCCTTTATACTTATTTGTTTAAGAGCAATCCAATAAAAATTCAATCCCCTCCTGTCAACACCTACTAGTGACATCCTTTCTTCTACAGTTTCCTAAGAAGTTTCCCTAATATTCAACATCATTATATTTATAACTAATAAATATCCTAGATTTCAACCAATTGATTGCCATATATTTTTAGCACTTAAAGAGCCAGAAAAACTGTAACAATTACAGAATAGTCTCAGCTTTTTTTTTGGTACTGTTAACAGATTTTTTCTTTGAAATCCCCTGAAACCAGTCTGTAGAACCCAGACTGAGAAACTCTTTATAATTACAAACTTATTGTCCAAGATACAACAAAAGTTTTAAAAAATACCAGAGATGATACCACTTAAACAGATGAACCTCACATGTAAAAAAAAAGGACAGCATAAATAAAAAAATTTTTGTCAAACTTTTCTCTGTCAGTGTTTCTTACAGTAAAAAGAATAAGAATGAAAGAGAGGGCATATTGGAGGAATTACATAATCCTGAGATGTTCAGAGCAAATAAAGGGTAAAAAAAGAATGCCAGCTATATGAACTAAGATTCTGAAACAAAAAAAAAAATTATAAAAAATGGCTACCTCGAAATAATAAAAATATTCCAAGATATTACTATTTCTCATCTTTGTATCTTCCAAAGTACATCAGTTAAGTCTTATTAATTTGATTCTTCCATTCTATTCATACAATACGTTCTATAATGAGGAAGAATAAATTACGTGCATAGTATTAAAAGATGAGCAATTTCTTGATTGTTTAAGTAGCATGGCTTTATTTCTTTTACATAAACTACTATAGACATGTATTTGACAGAAACTGTGAAGAAACTCCTATCACCTATGACAGAAGTTAACATTTTTCTTACTGGAAAGTGCACTTCCAACAGATATTTACCTTTATGCACACAATAGAAGATATTTCTCATTCATGTGCCTTTAAATTTTACACATTCCATTAGCTTTGAGCTACCCCACATCAAAGACACATTTTAACTTAAATTGTGCCAGTGCATGATGTAACCATTATGCAACAACACCCCTTCAACAACAAGAGGGTGACATCTTTTTCTCTGTGTAGTAGATTCCAAGTACCTTTATTCAAAATGAACTTCATTCTTAGACAAGGCAACAATAATGTGCACCAGTAATAGGGAGGAAGGGTGAGTAGGTGTGAAGAGAGTTAAGTATCTATCAGAAATCCTTTTTCAGGTAAGAAAAATGTTAACTTCCAAAACAACATCCTTTTCTCTTTGCACACATTAACTAGAATCCAACAATTCTTGGTAGATGGGCTGTTGCAACTGTAAAACCATATAGATGAGTTTTCTTCTGCAAAGGAAAGCCCTACAGCAAGAGGCTTACTTGAATGGTATCTATCTCTTTGCCTGAATGGAAGTATGACAGAAGGAAGACAAAGAAGTCAATGTGTTGCAAGAATGAGCAAAAAAGTACACGACCAACTAAGCATACAAATAGTCAGTTGGACAGATACATAGTGTGGTTAAAGCAAAGATCAGACTGCACATTTTCATGTGTATCCTGTTAACCATTTACTTGCTCCTAGTGTAGGAGGAGAAAACTTTGCCTCACCTAGCCAGCAAACCACTAGGAAATTGGTATACTGTATAAAAATTGTTGGCTTGTGTTACACTGGCATGGACATCCTTATAATACTTCTTACTACATTGTGCTGTCCTCCTGGACTCTCTCTGGAGAGATTACACAAGTGGTGAGACACCAGAAAGATGATGACCACAAAGGTCTTTTAATGAAGTGTAATGAGAAAACGTGAAACCTATGCTGAAAAACTGGTATGCATAAGCCAAAGAAGTGGGCAGACACTCCCTCCAGTGCTAGTTTTTCCCATGTTAGTCCATGAAAGATACAGCCTGGAATGTACAGTAAAAAACACAGACATAAACACTATCTCAGCAGTCTTATGGAAAAACCTCATTTCAACAGTGAACAGATTTGAAGCCACAGTGGCACAACTTTAACATTTTTCCATTACCACTGATTCAATGCTGATATAGGGAAGTAAGTACTTTGTGAAGCAACACTTCTCACTGGGTGAGATTTGAGAAAAAAGCCACATATGAGTAGAACTAGGTAAGGAAGTAAAAGAGGAACTTATCCATGAGACAGTGGACAGAGTGGAGAACTGCAACTAGAAGTAGGTGATATCCTGAGGGAGACAAAACTACCAAATGGCTGAGTCAATGGGAGACAAAATGTGTTAGGTATAATCCACATTCTAAGGTGTGGACAATCTTGTCTGAAGATCATCAAAAGTGAGTCATGTGACAAATTTGATGTGGTGAAACATAGCAGAGCCTGTGAACATCTCTTATCCAGAGAGGATTGTATGATCTGAAAGATGTGTCAAATTCATCAAGTATGCATAAATGATAAGAGATCGTTAAAAGAAGATGAATCCCATGGCAAGAATATACAATTGTGGGAACCCTAAAATGAAGCTGTGATGCCAAATAGTCTCTGACCACTGAAACTGGACAAAAAACAATCAGAATGAGTATGATCACAAAGGGCTGAGATCAACAGAAGAAAAATGGGACAAAATGAATGATCTTCCTTCTGACTCAGCCAAGCAATAAGACAAAATATGTAGCTAGGGAAAAAGATCAAGAAAGATATGTAAAATAAAATATGGGAATGGCAGAGAATGCATAAAGATCACAGAAAAGAAATAAAACAAGATCTTTAAGACTGAATATACAATGGAGCAAGGGATCAGCCAAATCTCATATGTGAAGATGTATGGATGACACTCCCAGATAAGAGAAATGTATGAGGTTGTGGCTAAGAGTACAAACAAATAAAGAGATAAAACCAGTCCTGATTAAGGGCACCTACAGCTACAACAGTTGGGTGAGGTACCAGGGACCAAATGAAGGGAGGTTAGCACTGAAAGGAGTGACAAAGACACTAACCTTTGATGTGTTCAACAAGGAATACTCAAACACGTGACAATGGAGTGACTTCTCTGTAAAAAGAATTGTCAGGTCGAGAGAGATGATCTACTACTAAGTTCAAAGCCATTGGTATGTGACAGGCAGGTAGATGAAACAGATGTGAGTGGGCCTGAAACAAAGTTCAAGATGCAAAAGCAAAGACCTCTGAAGCAAGTCCCATCTTGAAGAGTAATATGAGAAATGACTATTAAATTGTTCAAATGGATCATAACCAAATGATATATAAGTGTAGGTCGGAAATAGGGTCATGCTTGATGGGTAGTGAAGACTTTCAGAACACTGATGTGGAAAGTACCCTCCACATAAACCAATCCTGAGTGACTGAGCTCAACAGTGTCAAGGAGTGAAAATTACTTAGGTGGGAATGAGAATTGACTCAAAAGCTTTGACTAACTCACTCAGATGAGGAATTTTATGGTGAAATAATGTGGAAGATAAAGAAGCCTGCTCAGAAGAAGTAAGGAACCAATTATCCAGCTAATAATGGAAACAGGGTCCAAAACTGTGGATGTAGTAGCAAGCAAGTCTCCCATCACTTGGTTGAATACACAAGGAACTGAAGCAATGTTAAAGTGTAGAGCTTGAAACTGGTACACCAGATCCAAGGGAACAAATGGAGCACTGGGCAATAGTAATAAGTAGAAAGGTGCCTGACATGGGAATGTTACTGGAGCCTTACTTTCATATAAACAAAAAAATCAAAATTTTTAATTAAGCATTTTTACTAAATATATGGAGTAAGGTGGTTGACTGCTCTACATGCAAAGTGATTTTAATGTTAATATAAAAATTAAGGATTCAAAGCAAGGATAAAATGGAGATATTGAAAATGGCACACCAGGTCCCAATGAACAAAAGAAGCACTGAACAATAGGAATAAGTGGAAAGATGTCTGAGATGAGAATGTTACAGGAGAAATGGATCAGTCTCTAAGCAGGTAACAGGGACTCCAAGAATTGAGAATCCAACAATGGAAAAGGAATTGCTATACGCTATAGCAGAAGAGTTCAGAAGGATGAGGAATTTCAGTATACAAACAAAACTGATCCAAAAATGCATCAGGATCTACTTATTTGTCTGGAAAAGAAGGAAAAACCAAATAATCCTCAGCATGGAAAGCACATAATAAGGAACAACAAAACAATCAAAGTGAAAGAGAGCTAATCATTGGTTGATTATTTGGAATTTAACACAAAGCACTGGTTTCTAGTGGTATGAGTTAGCAGACACATTGCTGTGCCACTGAGAGGGTTTGTGAAAGAGAAAGCAAAGATATTTGGAGGGAGAATATTATCACTTATAAGTGAAGAGAAGCTTGGTACAAGCCTTGTGGGTTTGGAGAGCTGATCACAAACATTATCTTTGTGTTCAGGTTTAGGAAAAGAGGAATTTACTTCAGATGCAAGAACTGAGAGATAAAGTAATGAAGACACCAACAAACCCATGACAGTTAACAATTACCATAATGTCCTCCACAGTCAATTAGTCACTAGTGATCACAGATAAGTAGGGCCAGTGATAGTTACATCAGAGCATCAGGAGGAGGTAGTAGTCATCATCACTTGAGGATTCAGTGCTATTAAAAGGATTCTTCATATCAGTCTTTTCTTCTGTGTGCAGTAATTGATAAGTGATATACACTGAAATCAAATCAACTAAAAGGAATGATGGCTAACACATGAATAGAGGAAGCACAAATCTCACTACACCGAACAGTTAAACTTTGTTAAATATGTACTGTGTTGAAGAAAATAATGAAGTTAATTTTCAGTGCAAATGCTTATGTGGATCTACTGCACATGGAGAATGTATTGCTCTCCTACTGGAGGGCTATTGTTGCGTGATGATTACCTCATGCACTAAACAGAAAATTCAAAGCTAGTGACTGTTTTACAATTTCATATAGAGTTTATTCTTAGTGATTTATTTTCCTTCCCTGTCCTTAATCATTATCATAATTTATTGTACTGCATATTAATGAGCATCCCTTGCCAATATTGTGGTACTGCTGGCAGATATACTTTAGCCTTCAGCAAAATGTTGTTACACTATCTAAGTAAATAACCCTCGTGAACCGAGGAGATGGGTTATATTAAAAAATTTTATACCTTTAAAATAAGCATCTTAAAACTAAAACATATATGTAATTCATCTGTCTTTCTAACTAACATATTTCTAGGTGAGAAACAATGCAAAGTGCTTAGCAAAAACTAAATTGGACATAATACTTAGATCAGTTTAACAAGTTCTCTACTGGAGTTATTCATACAAACTTTTAAATAACTACTGGAAAATTATATGTTAAGTTGTGCACTCTTTCTATGGTTATAAACATCTAGCTCAAATAAGTATGACTGGATGAGAAAATGCAACTCAGTGTGTAGAAAGAGGGCACTGTCTTGGCTTCTATCAAAAGACCCAAGAAGTTTATTTCTCCATTTTCCAAATGTGCCCTATGAAAGAAGAATATGATGTTTCTCCTACGCAAGTATTTTAGTTAGACAGATAATTAAATTCTAGTTAGGTTTAAGCTTTATATTTTACTTAATTACATGTTACTTATGTTTTAAAATGCATCTTAAAATTGTTTAATAATGTTTTAAAATATAAGTCAAATTTCCTCAGTTTATCAAGCTTAATTTACTAGGCAAATGCCCCATCATTCTGATAAAGGCTAAATTGTCACTACCAAGAAAACCCTAAGAATGCCAATTGATATGTGTTGCAATATGAAACAATGCTGAAGGACAGGAAAAGAAAACATCAAAAATAAACTATACATGAAAAAGTAAAACTTACAAATGATAATATCAACTAAGAATATTTTCAAGATAATTTGATGAAAAGTTAAAGTATGCACAATTGTTTTTGAGTTTTAAACATTTCACAGCACAATACAGAGCAAGTGCAAATAACTATAATTAAAAAATAAATCTTTAAAATAATTAAAATGCTCATTCTTTGTGTACAAAATACTTGCAATTTTTAACAAAATCTTACTACTTGTTGTGAAGATATGTGAAAAAAGCTGTATGCCCATGATGAAGAAAGGTCCACCTTTTGAAAAAAACTTGGTTATAGGGTTTTTACTTTATTTCTATCAAGACTTTTTGAACCTATGTGGTTTTCTAACATCATGAATAAAGCTCAGTTATCATAAATATTGTTGTACTGTAAGTCATTTTCCATATGAGTGATGCTCATTGGATACTGCTTACAGGATTAATTAAATTTTAAATTTAACTCAATAAAAGTTTGTGTCATGTGGAAAACTGTGCAGAAAGGGGGACTCTTAACCAAATTACTAAATTACTTGCCTGCCTCTGAAGCATAAGAAAAAAATTTTAATATCTCTAATTTTATTGTAGAAGAGAAAATCCTTAAATTTTAATTAGGGTTATCAAAAACAAAGCCAACAATATATGTATCTTTTGTAGTTAAAAATATATCTCAGGTACTCATTTTGAGTTTTTATAAATCCATACTTAGTACTAGATAATACACAATTGATATATTATTACTTGTTCCTCTTTGCTTTTACTCATAACTTCTTAATGCTAGGTGAATTTTAAATTGCTCTAGAACATTTGCCTGTAGCAAAATATGTTGTAATTATTAGAGTTTATGCAGGTATAGCATAAAAAATGCATTCTTTTCTACATCATATTCTAATAACAAATATAAAAAATGTAATCATCTGCCTTCAGTGTGGTGATTGTCTCTACAAGACTTCTAAACAGAAAATTATGTATGCACAGATCCAATGTCTGAAGGTCCTTTGTTGCTTTATTCAGTTGCTTTTCTAATAAACAATAAGAAAAAAAGCAAACAAACCAGAAAAACCCTGTTGTTATAAATACAATAAAATTCAAGCAATTTTAAACATTTTCTTGCTATAACTTTTATTAAAGAATGACGCAGAATTTCAATAGATTAAATTCGTTTCCATAAAATTTTTTTACTGTGACCAGCTACTCATACTTGGTTAGGCTAGTAAGAAACATTTATAGGTTAGCTGACATTGCTAGACATTAATATCACTGAATAATCCTAAACATAATTCTCAAGTTGCAGAAGGAATCTAGCTGTGCTCCAAGAAGATCAACTGTGGCTACAAAACTATCACAGAACTGACCTTGGATTTTGAGAAGATTCACATTGAATGTTAAACCAATTGCAAGCTTTGCACTAAATTGGTGAAAATGAGATGCTGTACAAAATAAATAATCTTAAGTAGCAACCTACATTTGACCCCATTGCTAAAGCTTATGAGATACCTTTGTTTTAATACTCAAAATAGTTTTAAAATTTCCTTACTTGTGAAACTGGAGGCTCATGAAGATCCAAGTGTAGCTTTTTCACTAATTCTGAAAAATCACCAGCATGAAAAGCAACAACATCTTTGGTGATTCTGTTACTGCTGTACCTAAACAGAGTTAGATGTTTAATAATAAATTGTCATTATCTCTCATTTTATAACAGAAGTAATCTTATACAGTAAAACACGGCCTTGTTACTTCTATAACTATACAAAGAGAGTAGAGATTTTACAACAACATCAATTTCAGGAAGAAAGCAAATTATATGTAGAAACCTGTTATGCCTTTGTTTTTACACAGTGTGCTTTTAAATATATTTTAATCACAAAGAACCTTGCTTTAATTACATTTCAGTTCTAAGTATTAAAGTTCGAAACATATTACTCAACCAAAACTTTTCATTAATTTAGTTTTAAGTAGAACAATTTGTAAGCATTACATAAGTGAAACATACTGCCTTGACTACTTTTATAGCAAAACATTTAGATTATATCATATCACCAAAAAATACTCTTTTAAGTATTTTTATTTCTAAGGAGACATTTTGCCCATATCACATAATTAAAAAAATACTTTGACTTCTTTAGCATTAAAGAGGAACTTTTAAAACAGGTTAAATAATTAAATTTAACATATTTCTTACTTGAAAATATATATACATGAGATACCACTTCACAGACAAAGCTATCTTAACTGTGCACCTGCTTTGATATCTTGCATGCCACTAACTTTTATGCAACTCCCATCTAAACTCGTGAGATTTCTCATTAATTGCATTTCTAGATAATGACTTTATAAAGCAGTAAAAGCTTCACATATATATAAATAAATAAAAGGGCACACTAGCTCATTCTATGCTTTTGCACTCATGATCTTCATTCTTTAATGAGGCAAGGAATTCTAAATTGCACTAGAAGTGAGGAGGAAAGAAGCAAGTGTGTGTGAAAGGGTATCCATCAGAAATACATTTTCACATAAGTAAAACGTTAACTTTAATTATGTAACACGGGTTGGGGATGTTTTTCTGCTAAGGCAACATGGAATAATGAACTGGTGCAAGTACCATCAGATACTGATCCGTCATGGTACACCCAGTGGTTTTTGTATTATTGGTAAAGGATTCTACTATCAAGAAGATAATGACCTCAAACACTCATCCAACAGATGCAGAAATTATTTAACTATGAAGGAAGCTGCTGGGGTCACTTAAATGATGCATTGTCCCCCACAGAGCCATAATCTCAAACCAATTGAGCAGATTTGGGATTTGATGGATAAAAAGCTTGAAAAATCAAAAACTACTTCCAAAGAAACTTTATGTGAGTGTATTAGATGCATTTGGAGTAAACTATCAAAAACAATTTGATAAAATATGTTTCAGCAATGTCTGAAAGACAGTCTGTACTTATTAAACAAAAGATGAACACACAAAATATTAACTGTTTGCTGAACTCAAACATTTCTACTGAGTGTCTGTTGTATTAAAAATGAAGATCAATAAAATGTTGATGTTTCACCTATGATTTACCTTCCACTGTTCTTTGAAAGAGGTCTGAAATCTAATTTTTTACTTTGTCCTATACTTTTGCACAGTACTGTATACATGGAATGCCTAAGAAAGGAAGTGTAAGGTAGAAATATCCTCTAAAAGTATTGATAAGGTAAGAAGAAGCTGGAAAACATGGTAAAGGATAAAAAGGATAGGATTAACAGACTGCACCTCATACAGGTGATAGGGATTCTACGTGTATAGAATCAAAAAATACATAAATTGTCTGATGGTAAGCTAAGATTAAATCAATCAAAGTCTTTGTAGGGCAAGGCATACAAGTGCTCCCTCTTAAAAGAGAGAGGGACAAAAATGCTCATCACAAAACATATCTGAAGATAGCAGGGAAAATTAAACTGTGAAATGTATAAAAGAAACCCTTGCAGATTCCACAGGAGAGACCTAGAAAGATAAGCCAGAATCAGGTGAAGGACATTTAAGATGACCTAGATTTTGTCAGTGGTAGGAGGAAGGAGAGCAGCAGTATCGGAAGAAAGTTGGGTGTAACCTCACTAAATTAATTGTAAAAAGTATAAATTATAAAGAATTCCAAAAATGAAATAGTCGATATAATGTAAACTTAAGTAAGTGCATGGTGAAATAAACATATACATTACAGATTATTGTTGAAGAAAACAAAATATTGAACATACTTACCGATTTATTTATAAGGTGAACTAGAGGTAAACCAAAAATAACAAAGGCATCTGTTACTCCTAATCAAACTCTATCACTAAGCTCTAATTTAAAACCACTAGCCTAACAATAAGTATGTACAATATCAGGAGACAAAGTTAGTTTGGACTCTGGCTCCAACTACATGTGTGAAAGGAAGTAACTGTTGGAAATACTTTTCAGTGTAGGAAAATTATAACTTTTGATAAGAAAATTTAATTGGATAAACTGCATTTGTTGTGTATGGTCTGATAAATCATAAATTATCAATAATTTTAGAATCATGTGAAGTAAGGTACCTTGTCAGATATTATACCTAAATAAATGGTTTATGTACATATTTTCTAAAAATTAATTATAATGTAGTAACAATATATGTGTGAATATTGACTATTCTACTTCTAGTATTTCTCAAAAACATTTTTAAAGTAAATTTCATTATCTCCTTTAAGATTAACATTTTGACTTTTGTATATTTATAAGTTATGTATATTTAAATCCTTCAAGATTGAAAAATGCAAAAAACTGATTCTCAAAATCATATTCCTACTTGGTCAACTGTACGACCCTGCAAAATATTAATTGCGATGGTAAAGGCAGTGATTTTTATTTTATTATGAAGTTTGGGGTCTTCTCTTTGGATTGCTTTCCTGGTTTTGGCTTTGTTAACCCTACTAAGCTGAATGAGCATGTTTTAATTTGGGCATTTTTAAAATTGAAATATATTGCAGACAGAACACATGTTGTGATTGTACAAAATTTGATGATTTTGCATCAGTGTATTTCCTTTGATTTGATCTCTTGCTTCTGAGAAGCCAGTTCAAGAACCAGAAATAACACAAGAAAGACACAACTGCAAAAAGATAAAGATCTATAGGATAACAAAGAAGAGAAGATCCTGCTCTTGTACTCTTGATAAAAGAGCTTCAAAATGGTGAAAGAAATGATATACTTTGGTGTGACAAAGGGTCTGAAGACAGACACCACTGAGAAACGAAGTCTTGCTGGAGGTGTTGCATGTAAGTGTGCTCAACAAAGTGTGCTTTGTTCAAGAAAGCCATCATTTCCAAAGCAGAAAAGAGGCCTTTGTTAACAGGTGAGGAAAGCATGAAAAAATATTTACAAGACTCCAAGGCTTGCAACAGCACTGGGGAAGACTGAAGTGTTCTTTTGTCTAAATCCCTACATATATACTTAATATTATATTGATAATGGATGGGATTTGAAAACTAGGTGATCGAAATGGTCAGAATAAGCCAACTATTCATGTATGAAAATAAAGCCAATGTTGAATAAATGGAAAAGACCAGCAAACACCTTGACTACCTGGCAAAAAGTGTAGATTGGAATCTGTAAACCCAACTGTCTGATAGATGAAGATATGACTGGAGACAATCCTCCCAAACAGTTTAGAGATTCATCCACAACAGAAAAGCTATCGAGTGGCTTGAGAAGATAAACTGTGATTAGTTACACTTTTAAATTCTGACTAAGCTCAAAATCAACAAATCAAAGCACTTGAGATCACCTAAGACATACATGAGTGAGAGAAAACAGGAGGGCAAAAATCACATGCTGATTTTCTCAAAAAAAGAACGACTAGCAGAATTTACAGGTGCTAAAATCCTAAACAGTTACTATTGGCATGCTTTTCCTGAAAAAGAAATTACTTCAGGTGAAATTCCTGTAAAGACAAACCAACAATAGAAAGAAGTTCTAGGAGACCAGTTAAAATGTTTAGAGATGAGGGTGACGATGACTATTATTAACACAACACGTAAATACGCTAAAAGAACACAACAGCATAGGAACATTGCAAGGTATATGTTTAATACTAACTAAAGAAAAGTAGAAATTACTTCAGGTGAAATTCCTGTAAAGACAAACCAACAATAGAAAGAAGTTCTAGGAGACCAGTTAAAATGTTTAGAGATGAGGGTGATGATGACTATTATTAACACAACACGTAAATACGCTAAAAGAACACAACAGCATAGGAACATTGCAAGGTATATGTTTAATACTAACTAAAGAAAAGTAGAGCATGAGAAGCAAAACAAAAGCTAAAAACTGCATTAAAAAGTCTCAAAATAAGTCAAGTCACAGCATATAGAGCAGAAAAACTGATGACAAGTTGATCCTCTCACTATGGGTCTTTCTATGGTCAGGGGTTAAATGTCATGTAATTACATTTATTAATTTACATTCAAAATTTTATTGATCTATTATTTTATGAATGTATGCCAAAAAGTTTGGTATCACAGAGTTGATTATAATTCAAATTTTAGTACTATACATCAGGTAATTTCTTAGTTAAAAGTAGCTATTAAACAAAATTCCTACATATCAATTTATGTTTGTCACGTGAGATCTTGAAAACAGTTTTGGTTCAAATTAGATGCTTGTCATGTCCAAATACAAAGTCTATAGTTTCTTACAACTTAAAGACTCAATTTACTAATATTCACAAGCTAGAATATAAATGAGGACTTCCTATCATTGATATTTGCTGAGATACAAGTACATGTAACAAATCAAACACAGTGGATCCTGTCCACCTCTTTCATTTCCAGAAATTCTTGCTTACTTTTGAAGGTAGAAGGAAAGTCCCCAAGATTATTTCTTTGTCTCAGATCTCAGAGGTAAATGGTAAGTGAAAAATAATTTAGTTAGTATTCCTGATAAATTACAGTGGAATTCCACAATACTGATAGAGAAATTTATAATATTTAGTTACTTCATAATGCCTATATGAAACCTAAAAAAATTATTTTGTTTCACATCTTCATCATGAAAAGTTGATAAGGCTCAGTAAATGGCAAGCAAGCAAATTAGTAAAAATTTGTAAGTAGGAAAAAAAAAATCAGTTTTCTATATTTCTTTATTTACTGTTCTATGTTTTAAGAAAAATAACTGAAATTTATGAATGTATTTGTAATAATATATATATACATGGGTAATGTACTATAATAAAAATACGACTATTTTACAAAATACTGGTTCACTAGGATAAACCACAGACAGGCCACTTTGAAAAGTCCAATTTTAAATGTAAGGCCAGGCATGGCCAGATGGTTAAGGCACTCAACTCGTAATCTGAGGGTCATGGGTTCGAATCCCCGTCACACCAAATATGTTTGCCCTTTCAGCCGTGGGGGCATTATAATGTTACAGACAATCACACTATTTGTTGGTAAAAGAGTAGCCCAAGAGTTGGCAGTGGGTGGTGAAGACTAGCAGCCTTCCCTCTAGTCTTATTCTACAAAATTAGAAACAGCTAGAGCACACAGCCCTCGAGTAACTTTGCATGAAATTCAAAACAAACCATGCCATATAGAGTAAAACTAAATTCACATTCTTTATCACAATTAAACACAAACATATATGCTTGCTCTTTCAGCCATGGGTGCAATATAACGTGACGATCAATCCCACTATTCGTTGGTAAAAAGAGTAGACCAAGAGTTGGCTGTGGGTGGTGATGACTAGCTTCCTTCCCTCTAGTCCTGTACTGCTAAATTAGGGACGACTAGCACAGATAGCCCTCACGCAGCTTTGACAAAATAAAAAAAAAAGTGTGAATAAACATGCATCACACCATTGCAACTTGTGCAATGTTAGTTAAACACTGCTGAAAGGTTAATAAAATAAAAATAATATAGGTATATTATATGCAGATGTATAATGTTACAAGATTTAAGGTATTTAATCTGAACATTTGCAGTTTCTTATAGTCATTTTAGAATAAAAAACATAATTTATATCTACTTCCAAATTTTTATGTTGGTTACAGAATTGGTCAAATTTATCACACCCATGCAGAGACACAATGCTGAAAGTAACAGCTAAAATATAAAGTTTTTCAAAATAAAAGTGCTTTATAATTATCGGAAGGTTATTTAGATTTCCCATGTGAAATCTTACAATTTTATCATACATAAAAGTACATTTAAAATTACCTTGCCTGTCAAAAATAAAAAAAAAATACACAAGTAAATCATAACCTAAAAAATCTGAAATTTTGTGAACAAAAGTCATGTGAAGTTTACATGTACTCTGCAAAATATTTTGTTAATATCCTCATACTGCATTGGAAGTTATTGTATGAAAACTATAAAGAGCACAAATTAAATTAAGAGACCATGACAAGGAACCCCCAAATAACTGATCTAAATATCAAGAAAGTGTGAAGTAAGCTCCCCAAAGAAGTTGCAGAATTTTTAATATAGATAAAAGCATGTGTAACAGTCAGTGTTTACACCAGAAGTAAATGTAAGGAGACAATAAAGTTAACAGCAATATTGTAAAAAAACCAAAGAAACAAACTAGATTATCGCAGGAAAGTAGAGTTTATGCACATTCTCTTGACATTAAAATAATAAATCACAATGAAGGTGAGAGCAGTTGATGCCCATTCTGTATTGTATCAGATACATTTAAATGCTAAGTCACATGACTGTTGACAGAATGAGGGACAACTTCCCATGGAAAACCTTTGGGACAGTGAAGTCATGGAAGATCAAATCCTCAAATGCAATAGAACTTTGCAAGCAGTAAGTGACTGAGCCAAGACAGGGTGGTGAACTAAAATTCCATCAAACCAAGCTGCAAAGGAGAAGACAGAGCTTGACAGATATTAGGGTCAAAAAGACCCTTAACTGGACAGGATAGTGAGTGTGTCCAAGGTAGAATATCTAGATATTATCTAATCAGCCTATCTGAGCTGCTACAGAAAGTAGCTGCCATGTAAAAGTGAGGCCAGAAGATACCAGACAACTCATATTAAAACAAAAGATTACAGTCTCTGAAGATGCAGATGACATGCAAAAGCCAAGACCTTTTAACCATACATGTAAAGTGTCAGAGCATGTTCAAAGGGTAGGCCTGATATTAGCTAACCAATCCGAGAGGGACAAACCAAAGAGAAGGATGAGTAAGAGGTAAGCATTGAAGACATTTGTGGATGATATCCACACCCAGGAGAAAACACTTATAACAGAGAAAGAAGGAATCCAAGGTAAAGTTGGATATTGATATAAAGAGACTGAAGCAGAAACAATGGATTACCAGCCACTAAATCCAGATGTTATGGGGACAACAAAAAGCATTAACAAAACATCTCAGGAAGAATGGAAACAGATTCTAGTGCCCAATGCCAGAGTAATTACTGAATTACTAAAGACAAGTTTTGGTTGAACGTGGAAGCTTGAGGAGAAGAGGAGAAAGTGATGGGAAAAGAAGAAACCAGAAGTAATGATGTTTTTTTTTGGGAAAGAAATGGAGGAAACTGATGGTTCCAATGAAGACAAAGGGTTACAAAATATATTAACATGGCCTGGTAAAGTTCAGGATCATCATAGACAAGGCATTGGGATCCCACTGAAAACCCTATGATAAATCGAAGGCAAACAAACCTGAACCAATATAGCATCACTGCCGCTAATGTGCTGATAAGAAAGAAGCCATGTATGGAAAGCTGCTAAAATATAATTTGGGACCTGCTCCACAAATAGTTAACGAGAAGCCAAAGAACTACTGATATAAAAATAACAGACAGCCCAAAGGAAGTGAAGGACAAAATAAGCTAAGTTCTTAAAAAGTATGGCACGCTAATTCTCCCCCACATTACAAGAAGGCTAAATGATCAGCACAAACTTAAATATCAGGCAAAAGAAGAAACATTAAAAGTAATAAGGAAGAAATGGGTGAAGAATAATTAAATGACACAGAGAAAATATCACAACCTGCAACATAATTCCATGAAGACAGAATAAAGCCTAGTATATATCATAAGATGGAAAATGACAAGGATCGGCAAATACTGGAAACAGAAAATGACAGACAAATCCCTTGTCAACGGGTAAAGACTCAGAAGTGCTAGTGTGAGTCATGGAGAAGTGAGGTGATAAAGAATGGATCATATAATGTTTGATCTCTCAATGCAAAAAGCAAATAAATCCTACGTCAGGCTGTCTGCAACCCCTGAAGTGGTAATGTAAACTTCGGAATACACAGCACAGAAAGTTAACACAAAACACAAGTGCAGTAAAATTGACTTGAATGAACTTATTAAAATGAATATAATAATCAAGTTGAAGAAATCATATTAAGTTGAAAATTAACCACCTTGGGAGTAAAATAAAGTCGAACATGTAGCAATAAAGAACAAAAGAGCATGTCTTAACTCAAATAATGCCATACAGGAAGTGTAGGTTCAATAGAGGGGTGTGGAGGAATTCACATGCATGATGTGAGCATATCATGCTTCTATTGATTAAGAGACATGTTAGAATCTTCCAATTCCAACAAGAGGAGAGAGGCTTGTGGCATGCCTAAAGAATTTCTGTCTTAAAAATGTCAGTCCACATATTAATTAAATCCAAGAAATACTGATTTCAATCATTTACAAATTTGTTACACATCAATCATTCTAACAATAGTACAAATAGATAATACACAGATACTCACTCATGACCACAATGAACAGCCTTTAAAAGGCCTACAGCAGCAGTAGTAAGCCTGTCAAAACCTTGGCCAACCTGGTCAGCATGACACTTAGTCCGGTCTTCAAACATAATTTCTCTTGGCTCTGAAGAGCGACGTAAGTATTGAAGGTTTTGTAACTCACTCCTAAAAACCAAAGGACGTTTATGTCAGCTGCTAAAATTTAAGATAAAACATACTGTAATACAACAGCTCAAGCATCCAAAACAAATACTCTAAGATGGAACATATTGTAATATGCAATAGCTCTGAGCATACAAATTAGCTGCTTTAATCTTATACAGAACATATTACAATAAAATAGTTATAGCATCCAAGTTAGTTGCTTCATTCTAAAGTGGAACATACTGTGATACAACAGCTCTAACATTAAAAATGAAATAAACATATTCAAATTCTACTTCCACACAATAATAAAGACTATTTCTTAGACTTGATAACAAATCCTTAATAAAAATAAAGATATGGATTTGTTAGCACATAAAACTTTCTACCTTGTACAATGTTAAAAGTAGATGCTTCAGTTTGGAATAAATTATCAGTAATTAAAATCTACCATTTTCTTTTCACAGAAGGTTTTGGTGTCATATCAGCTGTTGGGACCAACTGCTCTCCTGGACGGATCCATAAGATTGGGCCATCATTGCTCTCTTGAGGTGATTCCATTTGTACAGAAGACATCTCACCCCAAGGCATAGTCAATCGTAAGAAAGGACAGCTTTCCAACATTTGAAGAAACTCTGGAAAATATCCACCAACCTCCTCATGAACTGTTCCAACCAAGCTGATTTGATGTAAGGGTCCGGCACGAAAAGTGCCACTACTGTAACTCTTGTGGACCTAACAATAAGAAATTAGTTATGGTAAAGTTCACACAGAAATATGCAAAAGTTCATGCATGTATCAGTTTTATATGGAAACTGGTAATAGACAAAATCTCTACACAGTTTTTGGTAGAGAACTTTGCTTTACTTATAAATAAATTAAACCATCTTTACATATTTCTATAGAATGGGCACTGTGTCACTTCATTTACAGATTCAAAACATCTAACTATTTTCACTAAACTCCAAATTTCTTTATTCTACTACTGTTTTTAGACAATATCAATATAATATTCCATTAATTTCCTGCTTGGTTTTTTGTTGTTTTGCTTCTTGAGAGAACTGACAAAATGGTGAAGCAACACTTGTTTTTGATGACCTAATAAACTTGGTACTGATCAATAACTAAAGCAAAAAATATTATGATAACAAAAGAATCAGCTTTAACAAACCTGTTCTCGATACTTGGACAAAGTGGTAGTTTTAATATCTGAGTGGCGACCCAAGGAACCTGCTTTGACCACCAGTTGAGGATAGTTTTCAGTCATGTATTCCAGCAAATCAGGTATGAAATAAGCACCATTGTGTACAACAGAAATAACATAATGAGCCACCCCAGGTGGGTCTTCTTTAAAACTTTCCTGTACAAATAAATAATCGATGTGCTGAGACATACACTCATTAACCCTTCCTTTTACATGTTAGGTGTAATTTTCCCAGCTCATAATCACAAGGTATCCATGAGAATAATTATATTACAATTTTTAATAATATATACATATATTAACAAGATTTTGCAGGTCATTGGTAAACATCACAATGCTCTCCTCATACACAATATATCAGGTTTCAAATTAAGTTTTAAGATTTTTTAAATAAAGATTTTTTTTTGGACAATGTCACTATCAAACATATAGAGTAACTTTCATTTTAATATTAAATATACTTTAATGAAACAGAAAATTTTCAAGTTTCATGTGTGAGATCTTCATAACTTCCAGATAATTACCAAATGTTTTTTAAAAAAGTGTATATTTTATCTGCCATTTGCACTGTGAAATTAGAACCTCTGTTCATATTTGGTAGATCTATTATAAAAATTAGAAAATAAATTATGCTTTTTTCATTCTAAAATGACTACAAATTATAACTCAAAAACACAAATGTTTTGTCTAAATATCTTAAATGTTATAACATTATACATTTCTATAGATTTATTATTTTTATTACATTGAACTTTTAGCCATTGCTGGCTTACATCATATAAGGTCCCAATGATGCAGCACACATGCACTCATGTTACTGTACCCAGTGATATAAAACTGACCTTTAGTTTTTACAAAGTGGATTATCTTAGCTGTGTTTTGGTGGACTACTATTTGGTAAAATACAGTCACATTTCAATTATAATATCTTGTTGGTACTTGCAAATAAATTCTTAAATTTATTTTTCTTAAAACATAGAACAGTAAATAAATGACTTCCTCTATTCAATTCTACCTACTTATCACTGAGTTTTGTCAGAAAATGGAAGCACTGATTTAAGTATGGAAAAAAGATGGGGAGTGTGAGATGAGGTACGTACATATCAAAAATACATTTTCAGTGTAGCAAAATTATAACTTCTGACATGGTACATTACCTTCTCTCACATAAATAGAATCTCACTCTGAATAGATGGAGAGGCATGTGCAAGGGAATGAAAGAAGCATCTAAAGGACTCTCCTTCAGATAAGATTCTAAGATCTGATATGGGAGACTGACTACTTCTGAAGTAGGCATAATCTTTTCCCATATGAAAAAGGATGTAGTAATTACTGGCAGAAGATGAGAGGACTACATCTAAGTAGGAGAGGGCTATAGCGAGACAGTGATCCAAACCCTGCCATATTTATGAAACTCAATTCCATAAATTATAAAAGTGGGTAAATGTAATGGATGTGCCCCTAGGTGTAGAGTGGTTAGGGCATGAAACACCATACATGGCAAGTCAACTACTTTCAAAACCCATGCTGCTAAAAACATCCACGAAGGGGTAGGATAAGAATCCTATCATCAGCAAGTTAACTACAGTCCAAAACCTGGCCATCTGGCAGGAATAGGAAAGAGGATCAAACTATCATACTGTCTTCACTTCTAGTTCAAAATACTTAATGGAATCTCTCTCCTCCAATATATAAACAGGGCACACGTAAGTAACACAAAGTGATATATTGGCCCAGGTATCTAACAACTGAAACAAAAAATGTCTACATAACTCCTTCAAAAGTGAAACTGACCAGAACCAACCCCCAAGCAATATCATCTTCAAAATAAGATACATTGAAGGATAGCAGAAAGGAAAAAAAATCATAACAATCCACAGCACCTCCAACATGACCTTCAACACAGAAAAAATATATGAGTATTATCATAAAAAATATATGAAGCAATTTATGAGTACAGACATCCATAAAACGTGTGTAAGGACTTGTGTTGATTGGTTCTACTTTAAATCCAAAACCTGGCTACTGTGGACCAACTTCCAAAAGGGGGTAGGATGAGAGGTGAACTGCAATTTTTACATCTCACTCCTTGGTATTTGTGTTTCATATTGGAGGATATCACATCATTTACACCAGCAAAAAACCACCCCTCTACTCTCAACTGAATTTTTTTAATCATTCTACATTTTGTTTGTATTTCATTATCACATTCAGGAGGATGTCTCCATGACCCACCACCCCAGAAGCTTGGAACTGGAAAATGGTAAGAACTCTCTAACTCCCTTGGAAGAAAAGGGGGTTTAACTTAATGGAGAGTCCAGAGGAATGTCAATACCATAAACAGCACAATGGGTGACCACAAAACCCTATTTTTGAAAGCATACCATACTGATTTACTCAATATGAGGTATGGCAGGGATGGGTAGTTATTCCTTTCTGTTCACCCATGTTGTCCATTGGGGTATGGTCCAGAATGGGCAAATTTATGAAGCAACTTTTTATCACAAGGATAAACCTACCAGCAACCTTCTGGTAATGCAATGTGCATTACCTAGCCATGAAATTAAAACATGCAAAGTAACATAGTTTGACAGTGCAGACTAAAATGATTAAAGAATACATGTTCAGGTGCCACTGCCCACAAAACAGTATCCAAACAATGAGGAATAACAATAAAAATGAAATAAGGTGCCTGAAAAGACAATAATGAAAAATAAAAAACATAACTTATAAGGTCAAAGTTGCACTGAAGTCCAAAGAATGTCTACAGTGGAAGACAATAGCTTGAAGATGAAGAAACTGCAATCTATGCAAATAGTGAAAAATGAATACATTAGGAGTAGCACACATGCCCAACTGAAGAATTTCTTCCCATATACAATGAAGACTGGATGCAAGAAAAGAAGGTGTTGAATATGATGAAAAGACACCTGGAACAAAATAAAAAAGGAAAATGATAGAGAGGAATAGGCCAATCCAAAACCCAATCAAAAGCTGTAACCAACGAGTGAAGGAGGAAGATCATGAACAGAGGAAGGTTGCCAAGGAATAAAAGAAGTGATAATGGGCATCACAGAAAAAAGCCACTTAGGCAATACAAGAATGTATAGGACAAAGAATTCTATCAATAGGAGGCTGAGAATAAAGGTGAGAAATGGATGGAAGGGAAATCAGTGAAAAGAAGGAGATACCTTAAATAGTTGGTGAAGTTACAGAGAGGGAAAAATAATGCTGATAAAGAGAATATATGTAGGATGATGAAGAGTACATAAAACACTGATGGCAAGTAAATAATACCTCCAATATCCACAGGCTAAGACAAATATTAAACAAGTCTTATGGGAAAGGTGAAACAAAAAGCAGGTGCATGGAAAGTGGTTTGAAAGGAGACAAAGTTAAGCAGTGAAGAACACTAACATCCCACTTGAGAAGGGTAGCCAACCACAGAGAAGAATGAACCTAAAAGGAACATATCAAAAGGAAAAGTGTAAGAGATAAATACACTAGAGTATCAGGAAAAACAAAAAGTATGGGACAAAGCCACTCAATAACCTAAAAAACAAAAAGTATGGGACAAAGCCACTCAATAACCTAAGATCAAGAAGACAGATCACTCCATGATTGAGAAGCCAAGTAAAAATATCTGTAATATGAGTTATAGTGAGCCAATCAGCTAAAATCCTTTGGCCCAGAGATCACTCATGAAAAACATTCCATTTATGCTGATAAACTGCCATGGAGAAATAATGAATGGAGCAAGCCAGAAATGAAGCTACTTGTCAAGAATCAGACAAAAACTAAGCCCGATAATGGAAGATATTAAGAAATGGATCATGTGCCAGTGATCAAGCTTGAAGAAGTAGGAAGGAGACAGAGGAAGAGGTAGTGGAGGAGTAAGTTAGAGCTGGAAAAGCAACAAAAAAAATGTCTGAGCCAGCAATTAAGGAGCAATAAGAAAGACTTGACACAAAGTGGCATGGATGACCAAAATCATCTGCTGAAAAAGCTGAATAGAAGGATAAACATGTAGATATTTGTTGTTAAAATCCTGACTGAAAGCATCAACAGTCAGAGCATGAGGTTGAGGGATGGGAGACCAAAAAACAGATGTAATGTGTGGATGAAAGACATAGCAAAGGTATCTATGTGAGGAGTAGCCCCCTATTAATGGCAAAGCTACTTGAAAAAAAATTGGATCATGCACCAACTCTGTCAAATAGATGATTTTGTTTTGCTCGGAAAGACAATTTGAATATCATATATGGGTGCCAAAGAAATGAAAAAGCAACATACAAAAACATTATTGAGATAAGCAACCACCATAAAATTAACAAAATAAATCATTAACAACGTCTGGCCAGATGGTAAAATAAAACAAGGCCCAACATACAACTAGAAGATTGTGGATATGATAAGAACTCTCAGCCTTCTGTTGGATGACTCACCTCCCCTCATCCCTGAATGGGTGGTGAAAATATGTAAATCTGGAAGAAGAGGAAGAAGCAAGACATCCACCAATGTGTAGGTCCTGTGCAACCACTATTACAAATTGTTGACTACTGTTGGAGGAAGGGTGGTAAGAGCCATCAAAAGATTCCATGCTAGATTCCGCTAGTTGTGAAGAACCAAATAAAGACACACATATGAACATGATCAAAAGGAATAAAGGATGCCATGGAAGACTACAACCCCAAATGCAAGAGAACCACGCAAGCTGTAATAAATGTAGCAGTAAGAGCACAGAGATCTGAAAACTCCATTGAAATAAGTTAAAGAACAGAAGGTTGGGCCAAAGTGAGATGAGTGTTGAAAAACACCTAAATTGATCAAATAATAGATAAATTGAAGGAATGACTTCTCCAATACAATTAACCAGGCAACCTGAGCCATCTCCTGGAGCAGCTGATGAAGCAGACTCCTGTTAAAAATGAGCCAACAGTAGCCAGTCATCCATATGATAATGAAAGCACAACCCGAGAGCATGTAGATGAATCAAATGCTCAAGCCACTTGAACAAACACATATGGGACTCAAACAAGTCGAAAGGGTAGTGTGCAAAACTGATAAATCACTGATGAACACACCAAAGATATGGTCATAACTATCCAAATATTGTGATATGCAAGTAAGCATCTGCATTGTCCACCTTGGTCATCCACAATCCTGGAGACAATCCATGATAAATTTCAGGGAGATTGATAAAGTGTTTGAGGTGTGACAAATCTACTACAGGCTGCTAGTTTCTGGTTTCTTTAGAACAAAAAACAGCCTGGAATAAAAACCTAAAGAAAGATAAAGAGCAGGTTTCATGGCCTGCTGAAACAAACGATCTTGTACAGCCTCTGATAGATGCTGGCTGGTGATGAGAACCCAAGGAAGAGTTAAGGAAATGGGTACTTGAGATAAAAGAGCTGGGGAAATAAAATGCAAGTTAAATCCTTCTTTTAAAACCCAAATAACCCATTGATCTGTGGTAAAAATACCAAAAGGAAACAAATTTGCACAGCTGAGTTCCCTTTGCACCAGAAACCATCGACTAGTCACCGATACTGTTGGTATCATGCCAATCTATGTTGATTAAAATGATGAGATAAACCCCCTGGAGGAAATAGAGCAGATGATGGGGTTGATAAGAACTCAGATGGGAACTGGGAATAGGGACTTGTTATGGTTTCAACTGCAATAAGCAAGCTACAAATGATGAAAGGGTAAATGTTTAATAGATAAATGTAAATGTAAGAAATTTTTAAAAATAAAGACTGGAAAATGTATTTAAAGTAAAAGGCATTAGAAATATAACCATGAACAATCAATAAGGAAATCTTCTTCAGAAATATAACTGTTATTTTTATGAATGTGATACACATGAAAAGCACAGAAGTAAAAAACATCTGAACACAAGAACTGCAAAACAATAAATGACAAAACGTATCTCAGAATGGCTGGTGTGGGTATTAACACATTTACTGATAAACAGAGAATAACGTTTCAACCTTCGTAGATCATCTTCAGGTTAACAAAAAGAGTTTGCAACTGACTGTTGCCAGACATGTCTTAGGTACAAGAGTATAAACAGGCAAGGGATTGTAGGGTGTGTTGCAGTTGGATGTTACGTTTTTAATTAGTACGGGTATAAAGATGTTCCTTTACACTTGTTTAATTTTGGTTTTAGTTGTTGTATAAGTAGAGCTTCTTCGATTTTGCATTTGTTTCCCTACTTAGTATCTGGGTGTTTTCTATGGTTATGTTGTGTTTGACTTACAGTGTTCAAAAACTTACAGTAAAGATGTTTTTTGTGTTCTTTGAATTTTTTTTTCCATTTTTCTGCTTGTTTCTCAAATACAGAAGTTATGGCAGTTGTTGCATTGTATTTTATAAATTATGTTGGTGTTGTGTTTGTCAGTGTAGTTTTTACATATGACAATAAGTGACAGTTAGGTAGAATTGATTAGAGGGAGTTACATTCATTTTGGTGGAAGATTTTCACATGACTGGTACAAGACATGCATTGGAATTAATTCCAATGGAGTATAGGTAAAAGGCTTATGGCAGAAGGAAGCACTAAATGAGAATATGAATAGAGGTAATGTACTGTTATCGGAAAATATGCATTCAATCTTTACTGTTTTGTTTAAAAATATTTCAGTAATACTTGTTTACAGAAAATGAATGCAACCTTTCTGTTTTGCTGAGATGAACACACTTCATCAAAAACATGATTATACACAATTCCTAACCTTTTGTCTTGAATCTAAGAACTGTCAAAATAAGATCAACCTAAACAATATTATGGCCACGATTTATACAATATTACCTTACAATAAATTACACCAGTAATTAATAAATAAAAAAGATTTTAAACAATACAAAATTGAAACATGAAAGTTTTCTTACTTTTATTGCAGTTCAACCTATAGAGCAAATATATTGTTCAGTGGTTTTAAGAAATTCAAATCTGATATTTTCAATTACTTGCACAAAGCAACTAACTACACATTGATCATAAACATTCATTCAGAGTTACGGATATAACCTGGACTAGATTTTCTTTAAAGCTCATAACTTGCAAAGCTCACCAAAACATACAAACAGGAAATGCACAATTAAAATGTAAAAATGACATGTATTAAGTTTTGATTTGTAAAACTATTATTTCAATAAATATTTCAGCAATGATTTTTTAATATATTACTTTAACAATGTTTTTATTTCAGCTGAAAGCTACAAAACAGGCTATCTGTACTCTGTTATACCCACAATTTCAGCATTATAAGTATGTAAACTTACTACTGATCTACTGAGGGACAGTTAGTAACATACGGTAAGAGTTTACCAAGATTATAATTAATACGTTGATTTTTTAATAGTTAGATTTAATTTGAATAAAATGTAAATGCTGAGTTGAATGGTTTGGATCATGTTGTAAGACATTTCTGCAAGCATTGTAAAAATTCTCATAACTAAATTACAAAATAAGTAATACTTTATTAAAATAATTTTGTATTTTAAGACATTTAATGAAAATCAGCTTAAAAATTACAATGCAAATATTTAATAGTTTAACACTAACTAACACAAAATGAATTTCCACAAGGTTATTATGTGCTGTAAAGATTACAAAAACTGTAGGTTTCAAATGAAGCTATTATGGATGTTTAAATTCAAAACTCACACATCTATATTTGAAATGTTCATCATTTGGTCCTACCATTGAAAGAGTTGACAAGTGTTTTGCAGTAAAGCATTTTTTCATAATTATGGTATGATACCTATTGTCTGGAAAGGTTTAATATGCATCTTACTTTATTACAAGTGTATCTCCTTTTATTTTTATTTTGTAAATCCCATCCAGTTGATTAATTTAGTATCAAGGGTGCAAATTTTTGCAATAATTTCAGTTATATAGTTATTACAAAAACTTGTACACTTCATGCAAATTTCAGTTATGCAGTTATTACAAAAATTTGTATCCTTCGTGCAAAATAAATCTTAATTGTAGAAAAATAAGTCTGCAATATGCAAGATGCACACTGAAAATATGATTTATTGTATTTCTTATTACTGATATTGCATTTAGTGACTTAAAAAGATCCATTATTTTCCTACTCCATGGAATAAAAGATGATAGATATTAAAACAAAATATTATCAGATAAAATGCAAAGTAAGTTTTCTCTCTATCTGTCCATGATTACTGGTACAACTTTTATTACCTCCCTTAACCCTTCTGTGACAGGCTTAGTATAATATACACAAGTTTGTCTACACATCTGCACAGTTACGTAATTGCCCCGTAACCTTTGATGCAGGATTACAAGATTTTTGTACACAAAAATTCAGATTGTTTAATGAAATACTTTTACTAAAGAATTGTTTGTGAAAAGAGAGTATGTTTTGTTACTAATATCAGTGCAAACTGATTTCATGTTATAAGAAAACTGTTCATCACAAAAATCTTAAATATTATATGCATAATCTCTAAAACCTCCTAAATATATTTCAAATGTTTGTTTTCAGTAAGACTTTATATTTTATGTTATTTTCTATACTCTAACTATGTGGGGTATGTCACTTGAACAACCTTGTAATCATCATAAAAAATTAGGAAGTAAATATAAATTACACTTTTTTCATCCTAGAATGACTATATATTATAACACTAAAATACAAATGTTTCATTTAATTACTTAAGTCTCCTAATACTATGTGTGTGTATTTTTAATTGTATTGACCTTCCAGTATGCCCAGTTAACATGACATAGTTTACATTGATGTGGTGCACATGTACTCATGTTACAAATCCAGTTATATAAAAATGACCTTTACACTTTCCTGTGTTTTAGTGGACTAGTATTTTGTAATATACAGCCACATCTCAATTATTATACATTATATATGTATATACATTATTACTAGTTAGAAATAAATCATTATTTTACTTAAAATGCAGAACAATAAATCTAGAAATAAAGCAAACAATTATCTCTTCTAACTACAACTTTTAAACTCGGTTGCTGTTGGACACAGGTTGCTAAGCCTTTAAAAAATTTTGCACATGGAAGATATCAAACAAAATTTTTAGTTTTATAAACACAGTTGAAAAACCATAAAAAACATAAATAACTATACTCATACAATAGAATTCCACCATAATTTATTAAGCTTAACTACTAAAATGTATTTAGGTTTAAAAGATATGATTCTTCAAGCACAATAAAGACACAATTGACTTTCATTAAATGTTGAATTGAAGAAACATGGAAGCCTTAACACAGGTTATTCACATGTCATGTATTGCAGTAAGAGTACATCAGGCACTGTTTCAAAAAATGGAAAGAACTGAATGGAGCCACTGTGACTGATTCAGTACATAAGCCACATCTCAAAAAATAGAAAGGAAATGAGGTTATTTTATATTCTAGCTCATCAATATTAGTAATTGGAGTTACTAGTTTGTACAAAACTATAGACTTGGTATTTTGCCATAACAAACATCTAATTTTAAATAATGCTGTATTCATCATGTGACTCATTAAAATCTATATTTAAGTGTGTTCTTTTAATATTTACTTTTAAATTAAGAAATTAACTCATATATAACATATAAGTTTGAATTATAATCTACAATTTGATTCCAAACTTACTACAATAAATTCATAACATGGTAGTTCAATACAATATTGAATGTAAGTCAACAAATGCAATGACATGATCTTTTGCCTGTGACCTGTCATGAAAGTGTTGGTTGGTTGGTTGATTTAGTGTTTTATGGCACAAAGCAGCTAGGCTATCTGTGCCAAACATCTGGTAAAAAGTTAAAATTAAAGTAAATTTAGTAAAATTCATGAAAGGAAAGTAAGGTAAAACAAAACAAAGTTTAAAAAAAACATAAATAGCAAAAAACCAATGTTTACATCTAGTCTACAACGTTAAGAGAAAAACTATGGTAATACAAGTTGTAAATGACTTTCTGTAGTATAACTGTAATTATCAAAACTCACCAGGAAGACTAACAGGTAAGTACAAAAACCACCATCAGTCACCGAAAGTTTGCCTTTCCAGTCCTGGTTCTGAGTTATTTGATGTTAAGGCCATTTTCAAAAAGTAAAGTAATAAAAGTTTTCAAAGACTTGCAGCAAAATTTTAATTATAACTCACCAGGATGACCAATGGGTAGTTCAAAAACCCTAGTTAGTCCCCTAAGTTGGCCTTTCCAGTCCTGGTTTCAAGTTATTTAACATTATGGCCATTTTCTAATTTCAAATTGAACCAGATGGACTATGATTCTTAAAAGGGATTCACATTAAAAAGGTCTAATGTATAAATTAAAAAACTTAAATAGCATTAAAAAGATTAATGGCCTTTAAAAAACTAAAAACATTACCAAGGTGGACAGTGTCACCATCACCAATAACACTGCCTGATGTTATGGACAAACCATGGGACAGAACATGCTTAAAATGGTGACATCGTTGAGAGTTGTAATGAAGGAAAGAAAGTAAAATGTGGCTTTTTGTGACCTGAGTATAACACAGACTACACACTGGTGCATCAGTTCCAGATAAAAAAAAAAAAAGCATGAGTTAAAAAACTGTGACCAATGCGTAGTCTAGTTAGAACAACCTCCTCTTTCCTATCCTCAAAGAAGCAAGACAGCCAAAGTCAAATATAGGGTTTTATTTGGAAAAGCCTGTTTTCACTTTGCTCACTCCAAGTTGACTGTCAGCTGGCATGGAGCCAAGCCTTGAACACAGGACCATAAGTCCATGTATGGAACAAGCACAGCAGTGACAGTACCAGAGCAGAAAGATTTAGCTGCAGTGTCAGCGAGCTCGTTCCCGTAAATACCAATGTGGCGTGGATAGAAGTAGACGTTAAAACAAAATAGGCCAGTTGGTTTTGAATATCGGCCAGAACAGGATGTTAACTTACGTGAAGTGATTCCAGGGCCAGTATAGAACTAAGCGAGTCAGTATAAATATTGCAGTGTGAGTATTGCTAAGTTTCTATGTGATCCGGGCAAGAGAAACAGCATACAGTTCAGCAGTGAACACAGACACTGTAGAGGGAATTCTGCACGCAACTACTAAACCACAACAAAAAAAGCCCACACAGTCCCCCAATTTCAAATCATCTGTATAAATAGGAATGGAAGGGTGGTTTGAAAAATGTTCAGCAAATAGCAGACAGTATTTCCAATCAGGAGTGTCTGCTTTTCTCAGATGACTCAAAGATACGTCACATATGGGGACTGGAAGAAGAAATGGTGGGATGGGCTGACCAGTAAATAAGCAATGTTATCCAAGGACAAACCCAATTCATCCAACTGCGCCTGGATACAAAGGCCAAAAGGAGCAATGGCAGATCGTCTGTTCTGAAAAAGTATGGCTCACCAAGGAAGGAAAACATGACCCCAGTTGGGATGCTTTTGTAAAGAACAAAGTTTCAAAACATACAGTAAAGACAGTTGCAAATGGTGGAGGTGCAAAGAAGGTTTCGGAGACTCTATGTATAAGCTCTGAACTGGGGTAGTGCAGAATGCCCCAGTGCAGAGCTGAAGTCCTTGATGATGAATGGGGTCCAGCATCTTCAAGGCCGAGGGTCTGGCAGAGTCAAAGACCAGTGATCCATAGTCGAGTTTCAATTGACTAAAAGAGCACGATATATCTTTAGCATAGAACATCCAAGTGGTGGAAGAGGACACAGAGGATGTTCAATGCTCTTGTACATTTGACCCATAGCTACTTGATGTGTGGTATAAAGAATAGCTTGCGGTCAAAAATAAGCCCAAAGAACTTTGTTTCAGGGAACACATGCAGCACAACTTCACCAATACGGAGTTCACAATCAGGTGGAATACCCCGTTAGTGTCAAAAGTGCATGCAAACAGTTTTAGAGAGAGAGAAAAATTAAAGCCATTTGCTGTGATCCACTTCAATATACAATTGAGGGCATTATATAGCTGCCATTCAATATACCTCATGTTCAATGACTGACACGAGATGTGAAAGTCATCAACATAAAGCCCATTTGCAACAGTGAGAGGGAGTTGTTAAGTGATGGCATTAGTTTTTATACTGAAAAGTGTGACACTCAAAACACAGCTCTGAGGGACTCCAAGCTCCTGTAGAAAAGAACGGGAAAGTGTCAATCCCACATGAACTTAAAATCTCCTGTCCATTAAAAATTTTTAATAAAAATGGGCAAATGGCCACATAACCCATATATATGTATGTCTCGCAAAATGCCATACCTCCAGGTTGTATCATAAGCCTTCTCAACATCAAAGAATATTGATACAAGATGTTGCCATTTAAGAAAGGCTTCTCTGATTGACTTTTCAAGTCAAATCAGGTGGTCCATGGTGGAGCTCTGTTTTTGGAACCCACACTGGGTGGGCAAGAGGTGGTTGTTTGATTGGAGGAACCAAACAAGACGAGCATTAACCATCCTCTCTAAGGTCTTACAGGGACATCTTGTCAATGCAATTGGGTGGTCGTTTGAAGGAATCTTGTGATCCTTTCCAGGCTTAGAGATAGGTAGGACAATAGCCTGGTTCCAGGCATCAGGAAAAACATTCTCCTGCTAGATCCGGTTAAAAACAATCAGAAGAATAGCAAGAAAAGCTGGAGACAGATGGAGCAGCATTTCATAGTGTACATCATCAGGTCCAACTGATGCACTCCCAAACTGATGAAGGACCAGTTTGAGTTCCACCAATGTAAGGGGACTATTATAGTCATAGAGACAATCAGCTCAAAAGGAAAGAGGTAATTGCTTTGCTCAAATCTTGATGGCTAAGAAGGTGGAGGAAGAAGTAGAAGTGCTAGATAACTGACAAAAGCTTTCATCTAGAGTGTCAGTAATGCTCTGGGTATCAGCTACTTCCTGGCCATCAGAGAACAAGATCAAGAGGGGGCAGAATTATACTGCCCACTGATCTTCTGAATCTTGTCCCATATGACTTTGGAACTGGTGGTAGAAAATATGTTGGTTGTGAAATTAATCACAGATTCCTTCTGGCTTTGACATCTTCCCACTGAGCATGTGCATGGGCCTGTTGGAAAGCAATGTGGTTTGAGACCATGGAATATCTATGGAAAGTATCCCAAACCCGTATTTGACCCTTCCGTGCCATGTGGCAGGCAGGATTCCACCACAGAAGAGGATATAGTGGAAAACATGTCCTGGTTTTAGGAATACATTGAGCAGCTGCTTGTATAATACAGTCAGTTACAGCTACCACACAGTCATCTACTGATGGCTTACAGACATTGGTAGGATCAAGTTCTGTGAGAGCAGTGAAAGAGAGCCAGTTTGCATGATCCAGCTTCCACCAGGACATGCGGGTCAGGTGGCAATGACCATAGCCAGTCTCTCTCAAAATTATAGGAAAATGATCACTGATTATTGTCAACCCTCCATGAAAAACAGGAAAATAAAGAAGGGGAGCACATTGATGGGATCAATAGCAGTAAATGATCAGAGAGCATATGCTCTATGAAGCAACCCTTTCTATCAATATCAGCACTTCCCCAGAGGAGATGATGTCCATTAAAGTCCCCCAGGATTAAAAAGAGAGACAGCAACTATTCAGTGAGAGCATCAAGGTCTGATTGAACATAGGTCTCAGACAACAGGTAGAGAGAACAAACAGTGATGGTATGACCCAAGGAAACACGGATGGCTACGGCCTCCAAGGGTGTGTTGAGTGGGCACATGCTGATCAACCAACGGTGTCACCCCTCCATATACTTGTTCATCACACAGCCTGCCATTTCTGTACAAAGAAAACTGCCAAAAGGTGATTGTCTCGGGAGGTTTCAGAAATGATTCCTGTAAGGAAAGACATACAGGATGGTAAGAGTAAGAAGCAATCAATGTTTTGATGTCATCCAGATTGAAATGTAAACTTTAACAGTTCCATTGTGTCAAGCTATTTTTATTTATGTGTAGGTTAATTGGGTGGAGAACCATTCTGTTTACAACTATGTCTTTTTTCCTTAGTGTCCTTATTCAAGGGAGGTCTTTCAACCTCCAAGGATCCTGTGCTGAGTTGATTGGGAAGGTATTTGCTGTTGGAAGGGGATTCCAGTGACTGTGGACATGAATGAATGATTGTTTTGCACCTTCAGGTAGGAGAAGATGTATCCAAGGGAATGCCTGTACCCGGAAACAAAGGAAGTGGATCTTGGGATTTGTTGAAATGTATGTAAGGGACAAAAATGGGTGTTCAAGTTGATTAATCAACTTTTTTAGCCATGGAGGTCAAAAGACTTTTCATTTGTTTAGAGAACGATTCTTCTGGAGGCACAGAGAGATCTGTCTGCACTCCCACTGTAGTTGTGGAATGAAGTGCAGCAGCATACGCCCAAGATGAAGTGATGGAATTGAGCCTCAGGATAAGTAATGTTATGAACTGTTTTCAATTGCTGCACCTCTTTTTCTTCCAACCACTTAGGGCAAGAACAAAAGTAGGATGGGTGAGAGCCATTGCAACTGATGCAATGAGGGTCCATTCCACACTCACAAGTATCGTGGTCCTTGCCACTGCAACGAGTACATGTCAAGGAACCACAAATGACATCTTTGAGTGGCAGAACCACTGAAACTCAAAACATCTGAGAGGGTTTGAAATGTATGGCTGTACCCTGCAATTATGACAACCTGCCTTCATGGTGGCAGGTGAATGAGGTGATGTAAATGTCAGAATGAGTATATTGATCAGCACTATAATTCCATCTTTGGAAGTGGAGATATGCCTCAATACAGAAACTCCTTGAGTGGAGAAACAAGTGAGAATCTCTGACTCAGGGATGTTCTTCACATCCCTCTCAACAAAAACTACTTGTGATGAATTCAAAGTAGCATGAGGTGTAACCTCTATAGATGTATCCCCAATTGCCTACGAATGCAAGAGGAATTCACTGTGTTGAGATGCAGATGTTTTCACCAATATGTCACCAGATCAAAGATTCTTTACTGACATTGGAGTGCCAGCAAGTCTTTCTAGTCCCTTCTGAATGAAAAAGGGGGACATTTACCCTAAAGGTTTGTCTGAAAGAGAATGTAGGATAAGAAAATGAGGTACAACTAGTGTTACAGATGTTGAAGATTGCTGCACAGAATCTTAAAATATGGTTGTCTACTTATGGACTGTTTTTTTCACTATTTTATTTAAGATCTTATCTGGAGGATCCATAAAAAAAGGTAAATTTTGGTGCCCACTGATCCCACCCACCATGGAGCTCTACAAGGGGAGGCACTGCAATGTCAAACAAGGACACTGCAGCAATACCAGGGTTTTCTGAGCACTATACCCAAACATTAGCATCAGATACAACATCCACCTGTTGAGAATATCCAACACTGGTACTTGGTTGACCTTAGCCTAAGTGGACCATCTTACTGACCCAAGGTGGGCCACCCAAAGGCCACCTGTCTACAGGAATTCTAGGTCGAAGTTGTTTGTTAGGGTTGGACCCCTCAACCACCGGGATCCTCTCCTCCACTTCACAGGTTGCCAAGCACGGCAAACATGTGGGTGGATGTTTAGATCCCAGAGGGGGTAAACTGAAAGAACAGAACCTTTCCTGGGAGGTCCCCTCACCATGTACAGAAATCCACATTGAGGGGCATGAAAGTGTTAAACACAGGAGTGGCATTAGCTAATTTCCACACTCTTGATATTGTGATGATAATGGGCCCAAAAGAGGAGATCTGAGGTTAGAAAATCCAGGAATCTCAACTGGGTGCCCCCTTGGCGATTGGCATGAGCCACCACTATTGTACTCTTAGTGTATAATGATTAGCCCTCGAGTAGCTTTGTGCAAAATTCAAAAACAAAACGTATAATGATCAACTGACCCATGGAGATAGAAAGGAAATGATCTAAAGCCAGACAAACAGCAAAGGACCTGATAGGAAGAGAATGTTCTGACATAGACTAATGATTGATGCACCCAAGCTCTGAAGAAATGAATCCATGAATAGATGTAAATCTGGATATGGAAGAGGAAGCAGGATACCTGCCAAAGGATGCATCTTTTCCAACTATGATCAGAAGGAAGGGTAATAATGAGTTAAGCTCAACTAAGAGGTATGGAAGGAGGTATTGAAGACCACATACCCAAAAGTGATAGAACCTCCACTGCACAAGTAGAAAGTGAAAGAGCAGAAGGGCATTCCAAGTTGCTAGTTCCATGGAACAGAGAGGAAAAGGTAGGTCATAATTGAGATGGGCATGGAAGAAAATGCCTAAATGAATAAGGTATTGGGTATAACAACTGGATTTCTCCAACTTCATAAAACAGCCAACCCAAGCAGCAACTAGAAGAAGCTAATTAGTAGGACAGGCCAGTTCCTGTTTGAAATGAGTGAGAAAAAGCCAGTTTGTCCACACAGAAATAAGCATGCAACCCCAAGGCACAAAGATATAAAGTAAAGGTCTGTACCATCCAACGAATGACATGGTGCCAAAGCCAGTCAGAAGGGTAAAGCACAAAACTGGTACACCACCCCATAATACGTAAGCCTTGGTAATCCAAAGACCCAGAGAAAAAGTTTACCAAAATGTATGGCATGGTGTGAATGCACTAACTGAGATAGGGCACGTTGACGACAAGACTCCAGTCCCTACTCTTTATGGAAACTACAAAGAGGCAGAAATTAAAATCTCCCTGAACTGCATGGAGCAGGTTCAATAGCTTGTTGTGTGTTTTGTACTGCCTTGAAAGACATTGGCTTGAAAAGAGATCCTGAGGAGGTGGAAAGGAAACAGGCACACTGGATAATGGAAGAGGAGTAAGAAATGGGATGACAAAATCTTCTAACAATACTATGTGAACCCGAACTTTGGATATAAAAGGGCTCCACCAATGAACAAAGACCATCAGTGAAGCTCCCACTGGACCCAAACCCATCAGGTAATCATCAGAATCACTGTTGACATACCATCCACCATCATGAAAACAACAAAACAGTGGCACTGTGGGAAGAAGGAACAGACAGGGACTGAAAAAGGGAGAGTTAGGATACATGAATCGATGCCATGCTCAAACCTGACTGGGATAAACAGGACACCACATGAGATAGGGTGAATTGTTGTTGGACTGAAGTGACTCTTGACTCCAAAGACTGTGAAATCATGCTCAACACATGATGTCTCAAAATCAGGGTCATACAAAGGTCTCATAAATAAGAACCCATGTCTGTGACAATATAGTGTCATGACCCTAAAGGTTCCAACAACAAAGAAATTACATTTGCAAGCTAGAGCCAAAGATGACAGATGGGATGTGGGAAAAACTAAATTAGGTTGGGAGACAGAACCATGTAAAAGGGTCATAATAAACATAAAAGACAAAACATCACAAACACAAAGAAATAAAATCCAAAAAAGCCAATGACTGTGAAGGGAATTCTCAGACAGAGTGGGAGAAATGATTGAAATTCTCATCAGCATGTCCAAATTTAAGGGCTCAGGAGAAAGAGGGGCAATGAGAGAAGACAAAGGTTGTTCCATATAATACTCACTCTCCTTGCGAATAAATGCTAATAAATCCCCCAACAGATCACTGACACCTGTGGCATGAAGTATGTTGCATCAAATGAATAAGATGAACCCAAAGTGGTAATGTTAACTTCAGAATTCATGTATGTCATCAAGTAAACAAGCAAAAGATTTGCTGGCAAACCTTGGGTAAATGCATGCTTTCAAAATGAAAGTAAAAATTTCTTGAAAACAAATGAAATAAAATAAAGTGTAAGTTAAAACAAGATAAACCACTCCACAACAGAACTGGAAAAAGGAAAAAAAATCTCAAATCTTGAGCACTACCAGATAAGAAATAATGATCTGATAATGTTGCTCCCTTATTGGTGGAGATTATGCATGTTGATTTGCATGAAAGACATGTTGGAATCTTTAATTCTAATGGGGAATGGGGTTGCGGAAAGCTAGTGGCATGCATTACAAAAAAGTTTGCACAAAATGGGAAAAGGTAATTTAGTGAGAAGAGAGAAGTGCCGTATCAGAATGCAAAGTCAAATACTTTAGGTTCTTTTGCAAAAGTACAGAGACAGTACTTTTGATCTCCAGTTTCAAGTGACACAAGCAGTTGAGAATGGTGATGCATTCTCCCTGGATGGGATGCCAGTTCATTGCAGGTTGTAACCAGTATGGCTATATAAGAAATGATTTTAAGTGAAATTAAAGCATGTAATAATTGTAGATCACTTGCATCTTATGCTTTCACTAGTGTAGTTTATTAGTTTTTATTTCTACAAAGAATCATGAATACCAAGCTTTCTCTTATTGCATCAAAAAACACTTTGTAAAGGGTTACAGACTACCAATACCTTACACTGAGAAATTAATGAGAGACTATTGACTTGGAACTGAGATTATAAACTCTTGTTTTGAGAAAAGTGCATAAATAAAAAACTTTGTCAAGAAATATTTAAACTTTGAATTCTTCCTTATTAACCATGGTTATTTTGTGTACAGGTGCAACATATGCACTGCATACAGACAGCTGATAATCACCATGACAAGACTGTCATACCACTGGAAAATAATTTGTATTTAGTATTTATGAAAGTTTGTTGTATTAAGAATTATTATATTATCAGCAGCACCAGGAGAAATGTAATTTTCCAAATTGCAAATCATAACAAATTATATTACATCAACAATGACTCAAGAAAGATTTGCTAATTTGACAACTATTTTAAATAAACATGAGACTGCTGAAAAGTTAGATACCTACCAGAAAATATGTTTTTTCGGAATTAAAAGCTAGAAGTGTCATCTTTCTATAAAGTTTTTTCAATTTATTGTGCAACTTGGATTTTGTGAATATAAATATTTCATAATGAACAATTAAAATTGTTTCATTACAGTTGAAATTGATGCATGGCCTGGTTAATAAAAATATCTTTATGTAATTAGCCCTTTCACAATGAGCTTGGTATAATATACACAAGTTTATACATGTATTTGTACAAGTTAATTATTTATACTATAACTTTTGAGGCAGTATGTGGATCTTCACAAAATCTAGTAACCTTTTAGTAAAATTTGCAAATTTTTGTACATAAAAATCAGATTTTTAAATGAAGTATTGTTAATAAAGATCTGTTGGTGAAAATATTGAATCGGTTTTGTTACTAGTCCGAGTGCAAAGTGATTTCATGTTATGATAAAAAAAACTATTTTTTGTCCCAAAAACCTCAAATAATATTTGTGTAATCTCTAAAACCTCCTAAATACATTTCAAGTGTTTGGATCAAGTTTGGTGTCAACAGGTTTGATCCCGTGCCTTTTCAATCACACAGCAAATGCTCTGACCTTCAGGTTCCTCTTTTATAAGTACAACATTAAATTGATGATCATAGTAAGATATTAAAAACCATATTTTATACCAGCAACATGTTAGAAGTACACTATATATAATCTATTTATTAAATTATAGACCTGGCATGTATTCCTCATTTGCTTTTTGCAGTAAAACTTTAGTTAATTTTATATCATAAAGTTTGGAAATCATTTCTTAAAAAGGTTTGCTGTGTAACATTTCAACCACATATTCAGTATTTTCACATGTAAGAAGAGACTTCCACTATAATAGCATAACAATTTGGATTAATCACTATTAACAATATAGTCCCAAAGTAACCAAAACATGTTAAAATAATGTTAATACATTCTGTAAATGATTAGCTCAATTGGATTATAATTGCTGATTTCAAAGCTTATACTTCTAATTCTAGTAAGTGTTCATGAAAACAAACAGTGAAACACAAGTATTTCACTTTTTAAAATTAATATTAAATAGTTTTAATCACTTATTATCAAAAATCATTTATTTCAAAGTCATTATTTATAGAGCTACACCACGTGTTTTAGTTTATTTTAGGCATCAACGAAATATTTAAAACAATTTTTCATGAGATTCTAACTTATAAACAATAAAAAACAGATTCTGGAAGTTTGAGAGCTGCAGGTGTCTTTAATATAAATGTTGATGAAAAGAAACATGTGAAGTCTATTATTATATTATTTCATTTAATTTCTGGAAAAAGCCAAGGTATGAAAATTTACCATAACAATGTTTAACTGATATTCATATAGTTGTATTAGCTTAGAAATAATGGGTTACTGGCATAAGGCCTTAACTGGACTGTTGAAGATTCCAGCTGTATTGATTTCAAAACAACCTTAAAAATGATGTTATGGTAATTAAAAAGTCAAATAAGAACAGAAACATTTAGTGGTAAAGATGTACAACTATTATTCACTAATGTTTGAAAACAAAAATGTATTACAAACATTAAACAATATAAAAAAATAGCTTATTTGCACTTTATTTAACACTAAGTAGACACAGAGTTGCAATTCTCTCTGTGTAATAGTTCAAAATCAGCAACAGCAGCATATGCCCCCAGTAGCTTTGCAATTACAAAGACTGGGCAAACAAGTTCAGAGGCAATGGGAACCAAATCCCAGAT
This sequence comes from Tachypleus tridentatus, assembly GCF_004210375.1. NCBI lineage: Eukaryota > Metazoa > Arthropoda > Merostomata > Xiphosura > Limulidae > Tachypleus > Tachypleus tridentatus. The sequence continues at coordinate 13,916,047 of NC_134829.1, read as the reverse complement.
TCTCAGCTCACAAAACAGTCCTCACTCTTTCATTATACAACTCTGCACTTAAAAAGATGCATAACGGCAATATTTCAAATACTTGGATAGTTGGGATAATCAGAAAGTCATTTTAATTTTGTGACAATTGATTGAGTTAATTTTCATTAACTGATTGTAGGAATAACTTAAAACACTAATTTCAGTTAGTTAATTTTTGTAGCACTGACATTTATTAACTACAGCTAACACTAAATGAAATTCATGTTGCCATACAAAACATCATGTTGAATGTGGTGTGCAAAGTGATGCATCATGACACTCAAACAGCATCTGATATGTAAGAATTGGCCAGCATGATGCACATATCTCAGTATTCGTCTCTCAATGCAATTACCTTTTATGTAGCTGCAACTGTATTTTCATCTTTCACAGGCTAAAATTTAGATAAAAATAACCAATCATGTGAAAATAAACTGAAAATATCTCCTACAAGCAATGTAAAGCATAAGATTCAAGTTCACAGTATACTGGTGAACACATTTCATGCTTTTAGCTGTGGCAGTATTTTACAAATAATAGTACATTGTACTATTCAATTAAAAATCACCATGTAGGTGGTTCATACTGCTGACAGATTCTAAGTCTTTGACTTGGATCTTTATATCATGTTGTTTGAAATACTATTTAGGTTGAAAATACTATTATACAAAGAAATGTTCAGACCATTTCACACTCAAAATCAACCACAATTTTTGACAGCACAAACATAGTTATGGAATAGATGTAATTTCACCAACAAATTGAAAAACAAGTTCTTCACAAAAAAGTTTAATATTCATTGTTGTACATTAAGAACTAACATTTATGTTATACCTTTCTATTTATAAGTTTGACTATTGTTTCAACATGTACATACTGAGACAGAAATAACAACTATATGAGATTTGTACTACCATTCCTAGAAAAAATATTTTATATTATTTTTAATAAAATAAAAAAGAAACTATTATTAACTGTTACATACCTGAAGGAATTCCTGGGCAAGATCTTCCATTTCAGAATTACTGAGATGACAAATCTCATCCCAGTACATGTGCAACAAAGAGGCTCCACCATTTGGGTCAGTTTCTTTCCTTATGTATTTACCATATTTTAGATGTTCAAAGTCTGAGGAAGGCAATAAACGGGATATCTTTTGTGAGAGCTCTATCTCTTTAACAGGTTTTGAATCAGCTAGATGATGACATACTTTCACACGTAATTCCTGTTTACACTGAACACCAGTGTTCTCACAACAGGAAATTTTCTTGTTACATTGGCTACAGATATTTTTAAATGTATATTTACCTGTCACTGCCATCTCTCCTACTTGTGGAATATTTTTTTCTTCCAATTTCTCAACAGATTTTAGTCCTATCTTTCTATGAGATATATTAACCCTACCTTGCTGTAGTGAATGATTTTTGCTTTGTGAAGATGATATTGGTGTGTGTTTAATTTGGTTTGTCCTTGATTCAAGCCTCTTTCTCACTACCCCACTGTTTGGTATGACACTGTGACTATAAGACTGTTTTGATACAGGGCACTTTGGATTTGTTTCCATGGGAACTCTGATATCACTGACCTCACATTTTATTTTTTTGTTGATAATTTTCTCTTTTTCTTTGCTAGATTTGGAATACTTTGTAAGTAACATCTTGTCACATTTACCATAACCTGTTGTTTTCCTATTATGTTTTCCAATACATAAAGTATCCTGAGGCTTAAGATCTCCTGAGGTACAAGCAGTACAAGTTTCCTTCTTCTTCCAGGTTTTTGTTAATAAATCTTTTTTTCCTTCTTCTTCAGAAAACTTCTTCCAAACACTGCTGAGTTGTACATTTTCAGATTTTTTGCAATTTTGTGGGCTTACAGAGAAAGTTCTATTTGTATCAGTAAATGGAACAGTTCCTTTACAGACTTCAAGGTCATCACAAATAACATTGAAAGTACAGTTTGGTTCATTGACACTTTGTTTTTGTTGTTGTTCTTTGTTTCTGCATTTATATGTCATGTCAACTGGGCTTACAAAATACCCTTGTGTAATGATATGTTTGTCTTCTACAAAAGTGTTTGCTATTGGCCTATCCACTTCACTCAAACCCATCTTCTTTAATAACCACTGACTACCATCCTTGGATGTTACATTACTTGAATGCAGTTTATTCAAATTTTCAGTTACTCCTGTCTGTGATACTTGCTTAATTAGATCCTGTTCAATAAATTTTCTTTGAAAAGCTTCTCCAGGAATTTGCTTAAGTTCTGTCCCTTTAAAGTGGCTTGTACTACAAACACTCTTTTCCTGAAAATCATCATCAAGTTGGTGAATCCTGCAGTAAAATGGCAAGTGGACAATTTTACCACAACATATTTGATGGGCATCCTTAGCACAAGCCTGGACATCAACAGAATTTTTCAAAGTATTAGAAGGTTTGAATTCTTTAGTCTCCAACTCTTTCTCAGAAGAATGTTTTGGAATTGAGTACTTTGAATGATCAACTTGCTTATCATATTTTTGTCTCCTTTTCTCTGAATGTGACTTCTTCATAGTTGGTTTATCTGCTGTTTTGTGTTTCTTCTTTTTCTTTTTCATGCCATGTTCATACCTTTGTGCTTCTCTCTTAGTTTTATTTCCTGCCAATAACAAAATACAAAACTTTGGAGAAACAAACTAATTCTTAAATAAAGTAAATAACCCAAAACAACCAATAAACACATTTCAGAACAATGAATATATTATATATTGAGTAATGCACTAAAATTAACAGTTTAAATAGCAACTTACATAAATGCTTAAATTTGTACCCTAACAAATAATTTCATATGCCACTTTCTTATATTCAATAACATTAAACAATTTCTTACATAATATTATATTAATTACTTCATATTGATCATTAGTTATTTCTTCATTAAAGAATTGTTATAACTGTAATGTTTCTTATACATTGTTATTGTTTAGGCATTTTGTCTAATTATAAGGGTTAACTTTTTCTAACTGCTTGCTCTATAAATGGACTATACATGTCAGAGTCAGTTAAAATTTAGTTAGTTGTGTTAGACACAGTTCATATCAATCAGTGGTTCTCAACCAGAGGTGCAAGATAGCATTCTAGGGGGTGTGAGATAACATTTGTTTTGGCCACCTTCACCTTTATTCTTAAATAAATAATTACTGTGAGGGGTGCGTGAACATATTAAAATTTTTTTTAGGAATGTGGAGCATAAAAAAGGTTGGGAACCACTGTTTTAAATAAATAACTAATAGTTTTACTGCACTATTTTTTATCCAATTATTCATTCTTCTTCTTCATTAATCTTACCTTTTTACTGTAGTATCTGTACCATTCTCCTACAGTTGCAATATGTAATAGTAACTTGTATCAAATGAACTACCCTAAAATTGCACTGTCAAAGATATTTAATGGCCTTTCATTGGTTACTTGTCATTGTTAGGGAGAATTATTTAAAGTTTTGTTAACTCTGGTGACATATTTTTTTGGAAAGGGTTGGAAATTGATCATAGTGCATAAAGCAAACTAGTTTTTATGTTTTGTGAGTTACATTGTACTTTTTCTTTCGTGTTAGTTTCACCAATCGCATAGATTCATATATTAAAGCCTACTGAAGTAATTAAAAAAGTAAGAACTTTTTCAATGATGCTCATTTCACTTACACATTGGGAACTATCCCCTTCCATAATACTTGATATAAAGGATCATTTCAAAACAATCTAATGATGCCTCAAATTAACACTTCCTTCCTTATCCTTGCACTAATGACCAAACTTGGGCAAACACTGCTTTTATACTTATTACAAGTCAACTAGCAATTGTTTATACAATTTTGCTCTAACTTGATAGTCAGTGATGACTCAAGACATGGTTATTTTCACTTATTAACACTAAGTTACTGCTAGATGCTCTCCTCTTTTCCATTACTGAACTGACAAGTATCTGTTACATGGCATGATGATAATGGGAATCTATAAAATTATGCTAATTTGTTGCTACATTTATCTTCTGTTTCTCTTCTTTTTCCTCTGTTGATTGTGATTTTTATAACCTGCACTGGTATCTTGTTGCATGAAAGCAAATATTACAGATTGCATCATCATAAATTGGCTATTTAACCATCTTACCTGGTATTTTATTTACACTGTTAATCCATAGAATTGAGCAGTCCTTTTGAATATATTACTCCAATAACTTATTTTTACATGTTTTACCTTACTGAGAAAGTTCCAGTTATGAGTTGATAATGGCCTATTTGAATAAACTGTTTTATACCACGATAAAGAATTATTTATTCATTCAATGCAGGCTATGAGTAAGAACAGTGCATGGTTACTAAATACAAGATGAAAAAAATGTTTCAAAATTTCAACACTTTTATGCTATTACTACTATGCATGCACGATCATGTATATTTTTTACAATTTTGAGCCTTGATTACAACCAAGCACTACATAATAATAGTCATCATTGTTTAAATTATACCATTACTAAATAATTACTGATGGTTAGGTAATAACATTTTGAACCACAGCCCAGTCATATTGACTGTAAAGTAGAAAGTTATACTATGTTTTTACTCTTATAGTTAAAATTAAAATCTTAAAACTATGTTGTTTTTCACAGTTCAAGTGGATGCACAAAAGCACTCAAGTGCATTAATACTTTTCACTTTCCTTTAGGGGCAGACTAGGCTAAATGAGGATTAAGTACTTCTCCAATCTTCTTATACCAATAACAACATTTTGAATCAGCAAACAGTTGAAAACCTAGTCACCCTTGATCTTTACTGCCCATTGGCCAGTTGATCTAATGAGAACCAATCAGTTTTTGGTGTCAGAAACTTGTGAGTTTATTGTATATTTAAGTTGGTTTGAGGCTTGAGAGAGCAAATTTTACATGGAATTTTCACAGTTTTCAGTTACCCATGATCTTCTGTTGTTTTCCACAGATGTATTTTAGTATGTATCCCTTCAGTTTCTACCACATTTTCTTTATACTTTTACTTTCATGGTTACATTAAATTCAAGGCCCGAGTAACTTGAGTGTATCTCTTGCTTGATGCTATCATTGTTCTCACGTTCACCTAAAGAAGGAGAGATTTGTTGTTATCTTTATTCACATTATTGTTTCTTGGCAATACTGGTTTAGAGTAAGGGAAGGGTGTAGTGTTAGATTCATTAATCAAGGTTTATAGTGTTTTAAGCTTGACTCGTGAACTTTGCTGTGCCACCTAAAGGTGATAGTGAAGGCAACTTTGTAGTCTGTAATAGAAAAAAATGTAGACAACTCACAATCATGAAATAAGAGTATGAAAAATAAAGTAATCAATACAGCAGATAGAGAAAGACAGAAACCAGAATTTCTAATGCATTATACCCTGAAGATAGCTAAACAACACTAGTAGATGACTAGAAAAAAACATACACAAGAATGTGACACAATTTTAGCTTCTAAAAGATAATTCAGCTTATTTAATAAAGGACCATATATCAGCCAGTAATAAAGCTGTTGATGATGAACACTTGAGATTTGCATGGAAAATGTGTACAAAAAGATAACAGGAAGTGGTCCTCTGGTGGTAGATGACACAATTGTGGAGAGCATGATTGTCTAAAAGTATAAATCACTAGAAAAGTGGAGAGCACAAATGTGGACCAGTAAATTAAGAGATAAGCCACAACACTAAATGATTAAGTTCAACAACCTTGGATTACTCAAAAATTATACCACCAATATTTCAACAACTTTGGGTAGTTAGATTGATTGATTGATTTAGTGTTTTATGGCACAAAGCAGCGAGGCTATCTGTGCCAGACATTCGGTAAAAATGTAAAAAAATAAATAAATAAATGTAGTAATAGACGTAAATGGAAATGAAGGTAAAACATAAAAGTATAAAACCAATGTTGACACCTAGTCTACAATGTTAAGATAGAAGGCAGAGTATAAGAACTTGTAAGGTATTTACTCTAGCAAAAAGGTATGATCATAACCCACCAGGAAGACTAACAGGTAAGTTCAAGAACCACCGTCAATCACCTGAAGTTGGCCTTTCCAGTCCTGGTTCCGGGTTATGTGTCATAGCAGCTATTATCAAAATGTAAAAGAATAAAAGTTTTAAAAGACACTCCGCAAAATCGTAATAATGAGTAGCCAAATGTCCAGTAAAAAGATAAAAGTCAAGTAAATGGAGTAAAATTTGTAAAAGTAATTGAAGATAAAAGCAAAACGGCAATTAAAACAGAAAATGGCGTAAAAACCAATGTTGACATCCAGTCAACAAAGTTGTAAAGAACTACCTGTAGCAGAATGATAATGATCATAACCCGCCAGGAAGACTAACAGGTAAGTATAAAAACCACCGTCAGTCACCTGAAGTTGGTCTTTCCAGTCCTGGTTCTGGGTTATGAGTCAATATGGCCAGTACTAAAAAGTTAAGTAGTAAAAGTGTGAAATGATATGCAGCAAAAGTATAATAACAACTCGCCAGGACGACTAACGAGTAGTTCAAACAGTAGCGTTAGTCACCTGAAGTTGGCCTTTCCAGTCCTGGTGTCGAGTTATTTAATGTTCTGGCCATTGTCCAATGTCAAATTGAAGGAGAGAGATTAAAACTGTGAAAAAGGAACCACAATTAAAAAGGTGTAATGAATAAATATGCAACACTTAAGTGAGATTAAAAAGATTAATGGCCATTAAAAAATTAAAAACATTATCAAGGTGGACAGAGTCACCATCACCAATAACTCTGTCCAATGTTACAGACTGACCCTGGGAAAAAATATGCTTAAAATATTGCCGTCGTTGAGAATTGTAACGATGGCAAGAAAGTAAAACGTGGCTGATAGTGATTTGAGTGTTACACAAACTACACATTGGTGCATCAGTTCCAGATAAAAGAAAATGATGAGTTAAAAACTGTGACCAATCGTAGCCTAGTGAGAACAACTTCCTCCTTCGAACTTTACGGAAGCTAGATGGCCAAAGTCCAATTTTGGGTTTGATTTGAAAAAGTTTGTTGTCCCGTTGCTCACTCCAAGTGGACTGCCAGCTGGCACGGAGCTGAGCCTTGAAGACAACACAATAGTCCATGTATGGAATAGGCATAGGAGTGATGGTGCTGAAGCAGACATATTTAGCTGCCATGTCTGCAAGCTCGTTCCTGCGAATACCTACATGGCCTGGTATCCAGAAAAACTGGATTGAAGTAGCTGCTAATGAGAAATGGGCCAGTTGTTTCGAATATCAGCGAGAATAGAATGTGAGCTAACGTGTAGCGATTCCAAGGCAAGTATAGAACTAAGCGAATCAGTATAAATAGTGCAGTTGGAGTACTGCTCAGCTGCAATATGATCCAGGGCAAGAGATATGGCATACAGTTCAGCAGTGAACACAGAAGCTGTAGAAGGGATTCTGCACGCAACTACTGACCCATAGCAAACCATAGCAGAGCCCACTGAAATACCTGATTTGAAACCATCTGTATAAATGGGAACTGAATGATTGTTTGAAAGATATTCATTGAATAAAAGACGGTACTTCCAATCTGGAGTATCTGCCTTTTTTAGGTGATTGAAAGAAAGATCACATTTGGGGGCTGTAATAAGCCATGGTGGGATGGGCCAACCTGTGGAATCTGCAATGTTATCCCAGGACAGACCCAATTCATCCAATTGCACCCGGATGCGAAGGCCAAACGGAGCAATGACAGATCGTCTGTTCTGAAAAAGTACTGCCCACCAAGGAAGAAAAACACATTTCCAGGTGGGATGCTTTGGTAAGGAATGAAGTTTCGAAGTATATTGTAAAGATAGTTGCAAACGGCGAAGGTGTAGAGAAGGTTCATGAGATTCAATGTATATACTTTGAACTGGAGAGAATGCGAAAAGCCCCAGTGCAGAGTCGAAGTCCTTGGTGGTGAATGGGGTCCAGCATCCTTAAGGCCGAGGGTCTGGCAGAGCCATAGACCATTGATCCATAATCGAGTTTCGATCTAATAAGAGCACGATATACCTTTAACATTGAACAGCGATCTGCCTCCCAACTGGTAGAAGAGAGAACACGGAGGATGTTCAGTGCTCTTGTGCATTTGACCCGAAGCTGCTTTAAGTGTGGTATAAAGGTCAGTTTATGATCAAAGATAAGCCCCAAGAACTTGGTCTCCGGGACCACTGGCAGCAAAACTTCACCGATATGAAGTTAAGGATCAGGGTGAATACCCCATTGACGGCAAAAGTGCATGCATACAGTTTTGGAGAGAGAGAAATTAAGGCCGTTCGCCAAAGTCCACTTCCGTACACAATTGAGGGCGGTTTGTAGTTGCCGCTCAATATATCTCATGTTTGACGACTGACATTAGATGTGAAAGTCGTCGACATACAGCCCATTCGCAATAGTGAGAGGGAGTTGTTCAGTGATGGCATTTATCTTTATACTGAAGAGTGTAACACTCAATACACAGCCTCGAGGGACTCCAAGTTCCTGTACAAAAGAATGGGAAAGTGTTGAACCCACACGAACTTGGAATCTCCTATCCATTAAAAAATTTTTAATAAACATGGGTAGATGGCCACGTAACCCATATGTATGGAGGTCTCGCAAAACGCCATACCTCCATGTTGTGTCGTAAGCCTTCTCTATGTCAAAGAATATTGATACAAGATGTTGGTGGTTGAGAAAGGCTTCTCTGATAGATGTTTCAAGACGAATTAGGTGGTCTGTGGTGGAGTGCTGTCGACGGAACCCACACTGGGTGGGCGAGAGGAGGTTGTTTGATTCAAGGAACCAAACAAGACGAGCATTAACCATCCTTTCTAATGTCTTACAGAGACAGCTCGTCAAAGCAATTGGACGGTAGTTTGAAGGAATCTTGGGATCTTTCCCTGGCTTAGAGAAAGGTAAAATAATAGTCTGGCGCCAGGCATCACGAAAAACATTCTCCTGCCAGATCCGGTTGAAAACAATCAGAAGGACATCAAGAGAAGCAGGAGATAGATGGTGCAGCATGTCATAATAAATATCATCAGGTCCAACAGGCGTACTGGCAGACCGATGAAGGGCCATTTTAGTTCCACCAGGGTAAAGGGACAATTATAGTCAAAGAAACAGTCGGTTCGAAAGGAAAGAGGTGATCGCTCTGCCCGAGTCTTGATGGCCAGGAAGGTGGAGGAACAAGCAGAAATGCTAGATACCCGGCAAAAGCTTTCACCTAGAGTGTTAGCGATGTTCGAACATCAGTCACCTCCTGACCATCAGAGAGTAAGATCGAGAGGGGGACAGAATTGTAGTGCCCATTAACCTTTCGAATCCTGTCCCATATGATCTTGGAACTGGTCTTAGAAGATATGCTGGTTGTGAACTTAATCCAAGATTCCTTCTGGCTTTGGCGTCTTACCCACCTAGCTGCGTGCACGGCCCGTTGGAAAGCAACCCGGTTTGAAAGTGTGGGATATCTACGAAAAGTATCCCAGGCCCGCTTTTGAGCCTTCCGTGCTAAGTGGCAAGCAGGATTCCACCACAGGCGAGGATATCGTGGAAGCGTGTCGAGGTTTTAGGAATACACTGAGCAGCTGCATGTGTAATACAGTCAGTTACCGCTGCTACACAGTCGTCTATTGATGGCTGATTTACGATGGCAGGATCAAGTTCTGCGAGAGCAGTGAAAGTGGACCAGTCTGCCTGATCCAGCTTCCACGGGGCACGCAGGTAGGGTGGCATCGACCACGCCAGTCTCTCTCAAAGGATGGGAAAATGATCACTGCCTAGTGGATTACTGTCAACCCTCCATGAAAATGGGAGAATAATGAAGGGGAGCAAACTGAGAGATCAATAATGGTAAAGGACTGACTAGGTGCATGAAAGTAAGTGGAAGAACCAGTATTGAAAAGAGAAAGGTTGTGATCAGAGAGCATCCGCTCTACAGATCGGCCTCTCACATCAATAATAGCACTTCCCAGAGGGGATGACGTCCATTAAAATCCCCTAGGATTAGAAATGGAGATGGCAACTGTTCAACGAGCATCAAGATCTGATTGATCATATGTCTCTCCAGGGGACAGGTACAGAGAACAAACAGTGATGGTATGACCCAAGGAAACACAGATGGCTACAGCCTCCAAGGGTGTGTTGAGTGACAAAGACAGGGTGGGCACGTGTTGATCAACCAACAGTGCCACTCCTCCATGTACTCGACCATCACACAACCTGTGATTTCTGTACAGAGAAAACTGCCGAATGGAGACAGTATCAGCAGTTTTGAGAAATGTTTCTTGTAAAGAAAGACAAACAGGATGGTAGGAAGCAATCAGCGTTTTGATATCATCCAGATTAGAACGTAAATCTCGACAGTTCCATTGTATCAAGGTGGCCATTTTAAGAACGGGTAGGTGAAGTGGCTGGAGAACCCTTCGGTTTACGACCACGCGTTTTTTTCTTTACTGTCTTTAGTCGGAGGAGGTCTATCAACCTCCATGGATCCTGCTCTGGGTGGGTGGGCAGGTTTTGTTATTGGAAGGGAATCCAGTGACTGAGGATGCGAACGAATAATTGTTTTGTCTCTTGTGGTGGGAGAAAAAGATGTATCAGAAGAAATGCCTGTATTTGAAACTGAAGGACATGGATCTTGAGGTTTGTTGGAAGGTATGGGAGGAACAGAGATGGGTGTGGAAGTCGATTCATCAACCTTTTTAACCACGGAGGTCAAAAGGCTTTTCATTTGTTTTGAAAATGATTCTCTTGGAGGCACAGAGAGATCTGTCTGCACTCCCACTGTAGTTGTGGAATGAAGTGCAGCAGCATATGTCCGAGATGGAGTTGTGGACAGCAATTTCTGAGCCTCAAGATAACTAATGTTATGTGTCGTTTTCAAATTCTGCACCTCTTTTTTCCTCCAACCATTTTGGGCAAAAATGAAAGTAAGAGGGATGAGAACCATTGCAGTTTACGCAATGTGGGTTTATGTCACAGTCATAGGCATCGTGGTCCTTGCCTCCACAACGAGCACATGTTAGGGAACCACGACAAGATGTCTTTGAGTGGCCGAATCTCTGACATTGGAAACATCGAAGAGGGTTTGGTATGTATGGCCGAACCCTGCAAATGAGATAACCTGCCTTGATGGTGGCAGGTGCACGTGGTGAAGTAAATGTTAAAACGAGGGTATATGTTGGCAGTGTAACTCCATCTTTGCGAGTGGAGATGCGCCTCACTGCAGAAACTCCTTAAGTGGAGAGACCAGCGAGAATCTCTGACTCGGGAACGTTCTTCAAATCCCTTTCAACAATAACTCCTCGTGAAGAATTCAAGGTAGTATGGGGTGTAACCTCAATAGGTATATCCCCAATTGCCTTTGAATTCAAGAGGAGTTCACTGTGTTGGGATGTGGATGTTTCAACCAATATGTCACCAGATCGAAGTTTCTTTACTGACTTTGGAGAGCCAGCAAGTCCCTCTAGTCCCTTTTGAATAAAAAAGGGGACATTTGCCCTAAAGGTTTTCGAAAGAGAATGTAATATAAGAAAATGAGGTGCGTGTGTTACTGATGTTGAAGATTGCTGTTCTGAGTATTCAAGGCGTGGTCACTTACCCATTGACCGTTTTTTTACAATTTTATTTAAATTTTTTAGAGGATCCATAGGAAAAAGAAAAAATTTTGGTACTCACTGACCCCACGCACCATGGAGCCCTACAAGGGGATGCACTACAAAGTCACGCAAGGACAATGCAGCAACGCCAGGGTTTCGTGAGCACTATACCCAAACACCAGTATCAGGCACAATGTCCACAACACCCGTTGAGAACTTCCAACACTGGTACTTGGTTGACTCTAGCCCAAGTGGACCAGCCGATTGACCCAGGGGCCACCCAAAGGCAGCCCGTCTACAGGAATTCGAGGCCAAAGTGGTGTGTTAGGGTTGGACCCCTCAACCACCAGGATCCTCTCCTCCCCTTCATGGGTCGCCACGCACGGCAAACACGTGGGTGGATGTTTAGATCCCAGAGAAGGTAACCAGATAGAACAGAACCTTCCCTGGGAGGTCCCCTCACCACGTACAGGAATCCACACCGAGGGGGGGTAGTTAGGAAACAAAAAACAGTAATAATTTGAAAAACTAATTTTAATTGGTTCATAATTTCTATAGCATTAATAAACCTAATTAGAATTTCAATAAACTGATTATTTTACATGACACTAATCAATAGAATTGAATGCCCAGCTTATAGACAACCAAAGGAAAACTGAAACAGAAAAGGACAACTTTGTATTAACCTGTTGAACTCTACAAAAACAATCTGAATAAGTTTTATAATATCTGGTTAAAGAAAGGCTCAGAAATATAGATGATGTGAATAGAGCTAAAAATGAAAATTCGACCCCTGCAAGTTGAAGGCTGGGAGATGGAATTCTTTCATCACTGCTAATATGCATTACCATTAAAGAACTATCATTGCAAATTAATGCATAGTAGCAATATAACAAGAGCAGGAACTCTTTGCAAGTATACTGAACTACCAAATGTTCTAAAGGATAAATGTAACACTCTTATTTAAGACAAAAAAGAACAAAAAGATGTACTTTCAAAATGGTATTCCATCCTCTGAGACAGGCATCAGTGAAAAGGTGGAAAAAAAATTTAATCAATATTGTAGATAAATAAAATTAGTGAGGGAGGAAGACATTTTTTGAGACAACAAGCCTGGAAATATATGCCACTGAGAAGCAAAATCCCCAAAAATGTTTTCATATGGGAACTCATTTAAAGGAGCTGACTTTGCCTTCACAGCAGATGTCAAGTGACTGGAAAAAACCATCAAACACCAGACTACTGAACAAAAAATGGACAGAGCAAAAGGAAATGGCCATGAACCGACTAACTATAATGGCAAAATTAAGAAATAACGGATGAATAGGAATATCAAAATAAGCATACAATATATTTCTCCAAGGGCCAACTTGAAGAAATTTTCAAACCAATTTCACAATTTCCTTTTAGCAGAAGTTTCCTCTAAGAATAGCTTAAATGATGTTTATATTGCCAATTTCCTAATATCTTCAAAACCATACAGAAGTTAAGTAGGATCCTGAAGAGATGTGATAAAAGATCTTGACTGCTCTTTCGTGAAGCAGATTTGAGACTTCTTGATCTAGAATTTGTGACTGTAACAGAATAAAAGAATAGTTACAAACTTTAAAACCTTATACAGAGCTGCAAATACCTAGTGTTCTGAGACAATTCTCAATAATGCAGATGGAATATTCATTCAGAACAGAAAACAACAACTTATGGATCAAAAACATCTACTTTTACCCAGTCAGTAGATGCAAAAGAAATATGCAAAGTTATTGAGGTCCATTGAGGAGCAGTAAGAGAGACAGGGCAGATGACAAACATTACTAACTGATCATTTTGAAAGAAATTAATGTCAGAAATAATATGAAATACTGAGACTCCAACCAGCCATGGTGGCATGTTTCTCCAAACCAAGTAGTGCAAGTAAAATTCTGAAATGTTGATCAAGAGAAATGATTTATAACATAGCAGGATGTGCCATGGCATCATTAAAATATAAGAGCCATGAGGGATACTAAAAATTAAACCAGTGAAAGCCCCATCAGAGTGGTACTGCAAATGAATTCAGCTTGTTTGTTTTCCTGACTTAAATAATCAGGAGAACAAGAACAGCTGATAGCAAATAAATATTCTGAAAGAGAAAAATCCCAAAATGAGACAAACCTTAACACGCAGGGTAGAAAGCTACCCATCCTCTTCTTTTCTAAACAAAAAAAACAGAGTTTAAGAACTCAAGTACAAAGAGCTGAAAATATCTCCATGCTGAAACAGTAATATGAATTCTAAAAATATCAGGAATGACTCCAAGGTCATTCATATAACTTTCATTTACAGTTTTTAGCAGATTGATTTATTCTTTTAATTTGCATTCATTTTTTAGAAGATATCAAAATATCTAAAATTAACAAATAAAATAAAAAGTAAATAAATGAAATTTAAGATTGTTTATTTGCTATTTATTCAGTTTAATTTTTTTCTAAATCAAAATATATTAGTAATATGAGTTAATAAAGCCAAAATAACTCAGTAAATATTTCAAATACAAATCATTTCATTATTATCCTTTTTGTCATCAATAACATCATCATCATGAACTACTGGTATGCTGCCAATTAAATGTTTTACAGTCATTGCTAATAACTACTTCTCTGCTGCATATATTCCATACAATTTTCAAATCACATAAAATTACTCTTTTGACTAATCATGACTACCTACAGTTCAAATTGTTCATCTATGCAATCTTGTCATTATACTACTGGTACCTTAATGTCAGTGAATTTTCCATTCTTTCACAAATTGACAATACAAACTAAAACAGCATATGAAGGAAAGCTATGACATTGCTTAAAAATTCAACTACTGATATGGTTCAATATTAAACTACTGGTATCAGTGATATGCCTCAGAAATTAAATTTTGTACAGTCACTGACATCAACAACTACTGCTCTGCTGCATGTATTCCATTAAAATATCAAATTACTTAAAATTACTCTACATGACTACCTACAGTAAAACTTGTTCATCTATACAATCTTGTCAGTAAATTACTGGTACCTCAATATCAGTATATGTTTCATTATTTCACAATACAAACTGAAACAGCAAATCAAGGAAAGCTTTGACATTGCTTCAAAATAAAATTAATGATATGCTTTAAAATAAACCACTGGCACTGTATGCTGCAGATAATAATAAAATGTTTTTCAGTCACTGATATCAACTTCTGCTCTGCTGCATAAATTACAGTCAAATTTCAAATCACTTAATTTCCTTTAATCAATCTTGGCTACTTTCCTCTTTTTTTGAGACAAGGGTTTCCAGTGCTCTCTTCCAAGCTTTTTTTCTCTCCTTCTCTGAATGGGCAGCTCTCTGTGCCTCTGCGGCTTTCTGGACTTTTTCTTTAGCCAAGGTGGCTGGGCCAGATTTCACAGAACCATAGGCCTCAAGCCTTTTCTTCTCAGCTTTGAGATATACTTTGAAGCTGCTGATCTAATGTCCTTACACATTCTCTTGTCTACAGGATCAAAATGAACATCTTTCCTTTTAAACATTTCAATCGCTGTTGTTTCTTTGGAGCGTAGAGAATATTTTATCGCCTGGTATGCACACGATACCAGACCACGAGACCTGCAACGAGACGAAACGAGACTACCTCCAAGATGGCGGTCAGATTTTTTTTTTCTGCAATAAACATTGAAAAAATACGATTTCTCCTCAAAAACCACCTACCAGGCCCCCAAATCGCTCATATTTTCTCCTCGAATTTACACGAATCTCGTGGGTGATCGTTGGCCGTTTAAAAACCGAGGAAATCCGCGTTTCAGCGGAAAAATGGCACGCATGCAACAACAAAGCATGAATTATTGTGGGAAAGCAGAGCTTATGTAAGATTTATGTAATATACATATAAGTTAACTGGGTGGAAAGTGGAAAATTATTGGTAATTGACATGCTATGCAATGAGTAAAGGGCATTCAAAATTATGAGAGATATATCTGTTAAGAGCATGAGAGCAAACTTAACAAAAAAGGCTTACAGAATTTTAGTGGTAATACTAAAGCTGAAACAGGAAGTAGAATTTACTCTTCAAATACTCACTACCTGTATTTAAATATTCAACAATAAAAAATATGTCTTTTTATATATTTCATTCCTAAATTTGAAGCAAAATAAAATCAGTATTTAGGATGTTACACATATATTTGTATCTTTCACAAAATCTGAGTTGTTTTACCTATAATTCCAATCTCCCAGAGATAATTATGCTTCACATGTTCAAACTGAGGAAGGCAAATAAGTCCTCAGAGAAAATTATCACACTTCATTTATGTGCAGATCACCATAACTGTAGCATTCTGCATTATGTACTATGGTGAAGTTAGCTTTGTTGATTAATATGCCACTTTACATTATGATGAAGGAACAGATATGAACATATATATTCTGAAGTTTTAACTGGTGACATTACCTTGCACTTTGTATTCAAGTAATGTCTAGGCCATTTAAAGGCAGTAAAAGTATTTGAAACCACTGAATATTAAAAAATAAAACTAATATTTGAACAACAAATTTTGATTTGAATATTTGTTAAAGCTTTGTGTGAGACTAATTTATTTTATATTGTAATCTGATAGTATTACTGACAGTTCAGATATTCAGCAGGAAGCAATATTTGCATTATATTTTAATCCAAACCCACTTCAAATGAAAAAAATACATATGTTATGTAGTGTTTTTGCACCAACATCCTTTAAGCATTTGCTCAATATAACATATATAACAAAATAGGCCATATGGTTCCTCATGATCTCCATTCAGAAAAGTGGAAACTAAAAACCACTCTATTTTTTTTTAAAATCAGATCCTACTCTTAAGTTTTGGCATCCACTACTACTGCTGGAAACTAAATCAGTGTTAGAAAAATATAACTCTTTCAACCAGAATCTAACTCATTTTTCTCAAAATTTGAAAAGATGTGTCCTGTGATCCTTAAATCCACCTTGTTAGTTACAATGATATTAGATAGCTGTTTCTTATAATTCCATTTCAACATGTTCTAACAAATTCCTAGTTTCTTAAAGTTCAGTAAATCATCCATCCTATCCATCAATTTAATATTCTTAAGCTTGTGCAATTTAACTCCTATTTTCTTCTTAATATAATTAGTTAGCCAATTATCTATTATCTAATTCTTCTTCCTGTTTATTTATTTATTTTAAACTGGGTAGGCATTTAGGTTTTAAAGACCTTTGGGGAGACCCCAAAAGCAAACCTGGGGCACTCAGAAACTTCTGTTTCTCTTCAGGCCCGTGCATGAAAGAAGGTTAAAGTCATCAGGAATTGTAGGATAAACACTTGGTAGCTTAGCGACTTGGTAGATTTCTGCTGGTCGACTTGGGGTCATTCAGGCATAGTTGCAATGAAGGCCAGAGAGTCAGAGGAGAAAAGGAGGAGCAAGCTAACTTGGAGTGAGGAAAAAATAACAAAACTAACATAACAAGCAGGTGTAGGTAAGTAGGGTAGAGTAGGGAAATGTATAAACTTAGATTCTGCATGAAATGAAGAGAAGGCACAGGGTAACAGATCACCTTTTCAGGGCCTGGGTAAAGAAATACCCAAAATTGTGCTGTGGGGATAAACGGGAGTATCCCGAGAAAACCCACTTTCACGATCAGGGCGCCGAATAATCTACCCTGACCGTGCCCTGGATAGCTGGGGAACTAAGAAATTGTCTATTTTTAAATTAAAAGCAATTTACTTTAGGAAATTTCCCAACTTTTTCCCACATCAGCTTTACTTCATCACCCTAATTCACTAATAGCAGATCAAGTTAAAGGTTAATTTTATAATAGAGAATTAAGTCTGTGGAGAGTTTACATTTAGGTGAGACAGATGCTGCAACACTGAAGAAGGTTAAAGGACTGGATAAGTATTTTAAAGGTCAGAATTGAATACAAGAAAATGAGTTTTTATATGCAGTTTGAATGGTAGCATAAAATGGAACATCTTAAATGAGTCAAATGAACCCTTGAAAATGAAATAGAAACTACAATTGTTGTTGTTTGATATAGTTTTAACTTGGCAAAAGTTAAATTTCAATTTAAAAAAGGCATTTTTTAAACAAGTCCCATGCATGTATTACAGTGCAACAGAGAAAACATATAATAAACACTAGATATGTGTTTAGAAACATAATTAACATTCAACTTATATGTAAAGTGAAACCAAATTCTCTTTTCCTGTCTAACAGAACATATAGTAGTTCCAATTTACATATCAAGTGAGTTCAAGCATGTTGACCCATCTAGTACATCCCATCTCCCTTAAAAAACAGAAAATTAACTACTGAATCTAGCTGCCTCCCCTCCCAACTATTCAATCCTCATTTTTTTCATGTTTCATAAACATATCCATTCTGTATCAAACATAATTAATCACAATATTAGACAATAGTAATTTATCATATTTGCGAGTTTATAAGATTTGTTTTTCTATTTAACAATTAAACACCCCTAATGTCACAGTTAACATATGAATTCCATATAAATCTATCAAAAATAATAACCAGCTTAAATTGATCACAAAGTTTAACTTCAAAATATTGTGAAAAATACGTTTCACACTTGTATTTATAATTACACAAACATATTTTGATTTCCTGTGATGTGTCTCAAATAATAACAAAGAATAAGCCAACATATAATTTATCCATAAATCATTTCGAATGAAATCAATTAGAAAACGCAGAAAAATACGTCTATCATGCTTTTTTAATTGTACAACACCTGCCGCAAATACAAAATAACCAGCAATACACGTTATAACAATACCACACGACTTATTTACCTAAACCCAGCCATAGCAGTCCATCAGTATCCAACGTACACATCGAACTCGCGCCTTCGGTGTCGCTGCGCGAATTATGGTGCTTCTGGGGAGGTAGTCCTGGCAAGTTACGATAACTATTGGGTTCTCTTTTTATAAAATGCTTCGTATCAAAATTAATTTCTTTTTTTCCTGGATCTTCTTTGGTGTAATTAATAAATTTTGCCTTTTTCTTTCGTATCTCCTTGATATCTGATTCATCGTTAAAATAGCTAGACTTTGTCTCGCAGTCATTATACGAAGCCATCTTGTATTTAAATCTCTAACAGCCCGGATATTAAATGTTAACCTAAACTCTATTTTCAAGCCTTACTGTGAAAGGTTCATGATTTTTCATCTAAAACGTGATTGGATTCGAGCTATCTATTCGACCAATTGGAACCTGTGTAACTTAGGAGCGCGAAACTTTGCTAGGCTGTCGACGGATTGTTTAAACGCATGCGTATACTATGAAATCTTTCTCAATAATATTACGCTGGCGAGAAGATAGATTAATAGCTTAGACTTGTTGTGGTACGGTTGTTGTTTGTTTTAACTAATTTTTATTGCATATAATTCATTAAATAAATATCAAAATGTCTGAGAGCGCAGCAGCTCCCAAGAAGATCAGAAAAGTTGAGGGAGCAGGTCCTGGAGTAGATACAGACGAAAGTAGTAGGGATTTCGACCCTGAGACACAGAAGTCTTTAGAAGAGATTGACGCTTGTCAGAACGAAATCGACGCTCTCAATGAAAAGGCGAGTGAAGAAATTCTCAAAGTTGAACAGAAATACAACAAGTTACGGAAACCTTTTTTTGAGAAGAGGAACGATCTTATTAAGAAAATCCCAAATTTTTGGGTAACAGCTGTATCCTTTTCATTGTTGTTAGGTTCTATTTTATAAAGATATTGTTATAGCTAAGCCTAACAACATGGAAGCTAACTTATGTGAATGTACTTTTCCCATGCTTTGTTCTGTGGTTGTTAGCATGCCACCGTGTAGCCTGCCGCCGGCTAACCGGTATTTTTGTCGCTTCGCGCCAAATAAAAGCGTTCGTTTACATGGTTAGTCAATATGAGACATTCCTCACCCAAAAAGTCAAGAAAAATAACGATAATTAAATTATTAAAATAATAATTTAAAACCGCTTTAATCCTAATAACAATCCACGAAAGGGGACGAAGAGGCGTTCCCAAATAAAAGCGTTCGTTTACATAGTTAGTCAATAGGATATTTAACCCTAACATTAGGACTAGAAATTACGTTCGTATGGACAAACATTGCACAGTACATTTTTATATTGTAGTTATTTCTATTACTATTATTACGCCTGAAATACTAAAGTATTGTCTTAAAATTTCCTAAAATAGTTAAATAAATTTATGAACTAAAATACTTTAAATGTCTTGTCATTACATTGAATTATTGTCAGTAGCATTTCATAATGTAGTTAATAATTAATGAAAAATGAATTAAAAATTGTACCTGTAAATCAGTTTTTGCATAGGACCTTGTTGAAACATTGTTAACAAAATGGAAATGATTGATATATTGCTTTACATAGTAACTTAATACTGCTTGGCACCTGTGCCAAGGCAAAATGAAGTGTAATTCCAGTAAAGTCCATCACTTTCAAACTTGTAAATTCATACATGGATAAACAAAATAGTCAATAACCAAATGGTAATAAAAGAGAATGAGCTTAGCTGTGAAAATATAAATATTCTAATCATGTTAGTTGTAAACTATAAATACTAAGACAGATACATACCAGTAGTAACCTATAACTGTTTACATCATGTCATATTGTAATTGATGTATCATGGATACCACTTATCAAAGAATACTGAATCAAATTAAAATTTTATTACTGGTGTTTCTTGTTTCTTAAACTATTGCAACACATTCTTTTGTTCTAGTTGCACTTAGAGCGATGGCATAGCAAACTGTTGTTAGGACAAAATATTGCCCATTTATACTTGAGGATACGATGTAAAGCAACTTGTTACTAAGCCATTTTGTAGTCTTTTTACATTTTCTTTATTTTTGACATATTGGTTTGATTTGGACAGATATATCTATGTATTGGTTTATGAAATTTGCACTATAAAGTTTATCTTGTGTCTATGTTTCTACAAATTTGGTGGCTAAAAAGAATTTTAAGTGTTTTTTATGAAGTTTTTGTATGTTTTCAAATAGTAAATATTTATGGATCCAACAAGTAGAGCATGAAAAGAGCTATTGTTTGATGGATCTCTGATCTTTATTTGTTCAACCAGTTTTAACCAATACCCTGTTTTGGTTTTAACATTCACTTGCTGATAGTTGCCAAATGACAAAGGATGAATTTAGCAATCGTTGCATTGTTTTCTTGTTGTTTTTTAAGCCGAGAACTAGTGGGAAAGTGGTGACCTTGAAATGAATGTGTAAGGACTAGACATTTTCCATTTGTTGTTTGATATACATTAATTAGTATTTTGTTTATGTGAGACTTGTGTATTTTCAGTTGCAATTTTGTATACACCTATGGTGCACAAAGTCAGGGCAGCTATGAGTCGCTGAGTGGCCCATGATGTCCATCGGGAAAGTCAAACAGAGAGAGTTTGAGCCTGTGCAAAGATTAAGCACTATAGAAGAATATGCATTAGATTATATACTGGATGGTTCCATATTTGTGTCGAGCAATAAAGAAAATTTAATAAGCAAATCTAGTTAATGCATCGGCATTTAATCATTGACGCAATGACGTAATATTTCCATAATTACTAAATCTTGCGCATTCCAATTGTTCTTTGAGATTTACTTGCGAGCCCTATTTTGATATTATTTCATAACAAAAATGGCAGCTAATTGTAAAAGAAGTTGACGACGAAAACTGGCAGTTTCATGATGATTGGACTGCACAATACTGTTTTGTTCAACAAAAGAAGAATGTGATTTGTCTGTTGTGTCATTCGACAGTAGCAGTGGTGAAGGTATCTAATATAAAGTGTCATTATGAGTCGAAGCATAAAGATTTCCTCAACGTTGTCAGTGATGAACGAACAGCTCGAATTGAATCTCTGCGGCAGTCTCTGAATTTCCAGCAGAACGTTTTCTCAAAGTAGTCAGCAGATTTAGGTGCAGCATGTGAGATCAGTTACGATATTTCGTTGATGAGAGCAAAATCTGCCCGACCATTCACTGATGGTGATTTTGTCAAGTAATGTGTGATTACTGCATCAGAAAAGTTGTGCCAGGAAGCAGTTCACAAGCTACAGGTGGTGGCTTTGAATCATATGACAGTTCAACGAAGAGTTTCACACCTCTCAGCAGACATGACAAGGCAGCTTACAATTAAACAAGCCAACTTTGTCTATTTCTTTTTGGCAGCAGACGAGTCGACTGACATCAGTTCAACAGCACAGCTGCTAGTTTTTGTTTGTGGTGTGTTGTCATTGTTTGATATCGTGGAGAACTAATCGGCATGGGTTTTATGAAGGGTGAGACAACTGGGTCTGCTCTGTTTGAGGAGACAGTACGACTGTGTAGTAGTGTTTCATTGGATTTCACAAAACTTGTGTGACAACTAATGGAGCACCAGATCTGGCAGGAGAATGTTTGCCTGGTGCCAGGCCATTATCTTACCTTTCTCTAAGCCTGGGAAAGATTCCTTCACACTACCATCCAATTGCTTTGATGAGCTATCTCTGTAAGACCTTAGATAGGATGGTTAATGCTCGTCTTGTTTGGTACCTCAACTCAAACAACCTCCTCTCGCCCACCCAGTGTAGGTTCCGACTACAGCACTCCACCACAGACCACCTAATTCGACTTGAAACGTCAATCAGAGAAGCCTTTCTCAAATGCCAACATCTTGTATCAATATTCTTTGACATTTAGAAGGCTTATGACACAACATGCAGGTATGCCATTTTGTGAGACCTCCATATATATGGGTTACGTGGCCATTTACCTATGTTTATTTAAAAAAATTTAATGGATAGGAGATTCCAAGTTTGTGTGGGTTCGACACTTTCCCATTTTCTTGTACAGGAACTTGGGGTCCCTCAGGGCTGTGTTTTGAGTGTCACACTTTTCAGTATAAAGATAAATGTCATCACTGAACAACTCACTGTTGCAAACGGGCTCTTGGTTGATGACTTTCACATCTCGTGTCAATCGTCGAACATGAGATATATTGAGTGGCAACTACAAACTGCCATCAATCGTGTACTGAAGTGGACTACAGCGAGAGGCTTTAATTTTTCTCTCTCTAAAACCGTTTGCATGCACTTTTGCAGCCAACGGGGTATTCCACCTGATTGTGAACTCCGTATTGGTGAAATTTCGCTGCCAGTGGTCCCTGAGACCAAGTTCTTGGGGCTTATCTTTGACCGTAAGCTGACCTTTATACCACACTTAAAGCAGCTACAGGTCAAATGCACAAGAGCAATGAACATCCTCCGTGTCCTTTCTACTGCCAGTTGGGGAGCAGATCTATGTTAAAGATATATCGTGCTCTTATTCATTCAAAACTCAACTATGGGTCAATGGTCTATGGCTCTGCCAGACCCTCGGCCTTAAAGATGCTGGACCCCATTAAATCACCAAGGACTTCAACTCTGCACTGGGGCTTTCCACACCTCCCCAGTTCAGAGCTTTGTGTAATTTCACAAACCTTCTCTGCACCTTTGCCGTTTGCAACTGTCTTTACTGTATTCTTCGAAACATCTCTCCTTACCAAAGCATCCCACTTGGGGATGTGTTTTCCTTCCTAAGTGAGCCTTACATAGACGATCTGCCATTGCTCCTTTTGATGTTCTCATCCAGGCGCAATTGGATGAATTGGGTCTGTCCTTGGAAAACATTGCAGAATCCACTGGTCAGCCCATCCCCCCATGGCTTATTACAGCCCCCAAATGTGACCTTTCTTTAATTCATCTGAAAAAGGCAGATACTCTTGATTGGAAATACCATCTTTTATTTGCTGAACATCTTTTGAACAGCCTTTCTATTCCAATTTATACAGATGGTTCAAAATCAGATGACTCTGCCATGGTTTGTTGCGGTTTGGTGGTTGTGCGCAGAATCCCCTCTACAGCTTCTGTGTTCGCTGCTGAACTGTACGCCATATCTCTTGCCCTGGATCATATTGAAGCTGAGCAGCATTCCGACTGCACTATTTATACTGACTCCCTTAGTTCTCTGCTGACCTTGGAATCACTTCACGTTGGCTCGCACCCTGTTCTCGCTGATATTCAAAACCAACTGGCCCATTTTTCGTTAACGTCTACTTCTATCTAGTTTTTCTGGATACCAGGCCACATTGGTATTCGCAGGAATGCGCTTGCAGACATGGCAGCTAAATCTATCTGCTCTGGCACTATCACCACTGTGCCTATTCCGTACATGGACTGTGGTCCTGTATTCAAGGCTCGGCTCTGTGCCAGCTGGCAGTCTACTTGGAGTGAGCAACGTGACACAGGCTTTTTCAAATAAAACCCTATATTGGGCTTTGGCCTTCTAGCTTCCATAAGGTTCGGAAGGAGGAAGTTGTTCTGACTAGGCTAAGCATTGGTAACAGTTTTTTAACTCTTCGTTTTCTTTTACCTGATACTGTTAAACCAGTGTGTGGTTTGTGTAACACTGAAATCACTGTAAGCCACATTTTACTTTTCTGCCATTGTTACAACTCTCAACTATTTTAAACATGTTCTGTCCCAGGGTTTGTCTGTAACATTGTACAGTGTTATTGGTGATGGTGACACTGTCTACCTTGATAAAGTTTTTAGTTTTTTAACGGCCATTAATCTTTTTAACCTCATTTAAGTGTTTGATATTTATTCATTACACCTTTTTAATTGTGGTTCCCTTTTCAAAGTTTCAATCTCTCTAGTTCAATTTGACATTGTAAAATGGCCAGAACATTAAATAACTCGACACCAGGGCTGGAAAGGCCAACTTCAGGTGACTAACGCTGCTGTTTGAACTACCCGTTAGTTGTCCTGGCGAGTTGTTATTACACTTTTGATGCATGTAATTTAACACTTTTATTACTTTGCCTTTTAGAACTGGCCATAATGACACATGATCAGGACTGGAAAGACTAATTTCAGGTGACTGACAGTGGTTCTTGTACTTGGCTGTTAGTCTTCCTGGCAGGTTATGATCATTACCATTATGCTACAGGAAGTCCTTTACAACTTTGTAGACTGGATGTCAACATTGGTTTTATGCCATTTTATGTTTTAATTGCTGTTTTGTTTTTACCTTTGTTTCCTTTTACGAAGTTTACTACATTTACTTTAATTTTACCTTTTTACAGGACATTTGGCTAATTTTTATTACAATTTTGCTGTATGTCTTTTAACACTTTTCTTATTCTACCTTTTGATAATGGCTGTTATGACAACATAACCCGAAACCAGGACTGGAAAGGCCAACTTCAGGTGACTGATGGTGGTTCTTGTACTTACCTGTTAGTCTTCCTGGTGGGTCTTATGATCATTACCATTTTGCTAGAGAAAGTCCTTTACAACTTCTCTTACTTTGCTTTCTCTCTTAACATTGTTGACTAGGTGTCAACATTGGTTTTATACTTTTTCTGTTTTTCAGTGCTGTTTTACCTTCATTTCCTTTTATGTATTTTACTACATTTAATTTATTTTTACCTTTTTACTGAATGTTTGGGGCAGATAGCCTAGCTGCTTTGTGCCATAAAGCACTAAATCAATCAACTTTTACTGAGCTGCTCAGATTTGAATAACAAAAGAATCTAAGGCCAGCTATCAACACATGCCTGTCAAAAATAATGAATCATAGTAAGTGTTTTAAAGGATACAAAATGTTTTTCTTTTGGTTATAAAATTGTCAATCAAATAATGGCATGTGACTTAGATAATTGTCTTTAAACTTAAAAGATCATAGGTACTTCTATGGTGAGTTTGACAATTTTTTTGATATTTCAGCAAATCAAGAAGATATGAGGTTCATATTTTATAGAGTTTATCAGTCTATTTCTAATTGATGGACACCTCCAAAGCCATATCAAGGAAAATATAAAATCTGTGAGGAAGAAATCAGAAGTTGCTTTATGACACAGAAATGAATGAAAATTTTATAAATGTTCTATTTTGATATTAATAAATGAGAAACTTGTATAATGTTAAATTGAGAATTATTTACTGTTTGATTATTCCAGGTAATCAAATTATGGCAATGTTTATTGTTAAGCACAAGGAACACGTATATTTTCACAACTTTACTGACTAAAAATTTAAATCCAGTCTACCATTATTCCTTTTGACCTTTGTATCCAGGTGCAGTTGGATAAATTGGGACTGTCCTTGGATAACATTGCTGTAGTCACTGGTCGGCCCATCCCACCATGGCTTCTTACCATCCCCAAATGTGACCTATTTTTAAGTCATCTGAGAAAAGTAGACACTCCCGATTGAAAATACTGTCTGCTATTTGCTGAACATCTTTTGAAATCCATCCTTCCATTCCTATTTATACAGATTGTTTGAAATCAGGTGACTGTGTGGCTCTGCCATGGTTTGTTGTGGTTCGGTGGTTGCATGCAGAATTTCCTCTACAGCTTCTGTGTTCACTGCTGAACTGGATGCCATTTCTCTTGCCCTGGATCACATAGAAGCTAAGCAGTACTTGAATTGTACTATTTACACTGACTCGCTTAGCTCTGTACCGGCTCTAGAATTGCTTCGTGCTAGTTCTCACCCTGTTCTTTCTGATATTGGAAACCGACTGGCCTATTTCTCTTTAACATCTACTTCTATTCACTTCTTCTGGGTACTAGGCCACGTTGGTATTCGTAGGAACGAGCTCGCCGATACCGAAGCTAAGTCTGTCTATTCTGGCACTATCACTGCTGTGTCTGTTCCATACATGGACTATGGTCCTGTATTCAAGGCTTGGCTCTGTGTCAGCTGGCAGTTGAGTTGGTGTGAGCAATGTGAAAACAAGCTTTTCCAAATAAAACCTTATATTGGACTTTGGCCATCTTGCTTCCGTAAGGATTGGAAAGAGGAAGTTGTTTTAACTAGATTACGCATTGGTCACAGTTTTTTAACTCATCGTTTTCTTTTATCTGGAACTGATGCACCAGTGTGTAGTTTGTATAACACTTAGGTCACAATAAGCTACATTGTACTTTCTTGCCGTCGTTATCACTCTCAACAATGGTACCTTTTTAAAAATGTTCTCTCCCAAGGTTTGTCCATAAAGTTACTGTTATTGGTGATGGTGACACTGTCCACCTTGGTAATGTTTTTAGGTTTTAAAAGACCATTAACCTTTCTAATGCCATTTAAGTTTTTTATTTTGTACATTACACCTTTTCAATGTGGCTCCCTTTTAAAAATCACAGTTCATCTAGTTCAATTTGAAATTAGAAACTTGCCGTCACATTAAATAACTTTAAACCAGAACTGGAGAGGCCAACTTCAAGTGACTGGTGGTTTTTGTACTTACCTGTTAGTCTTTCTGGGGAATTATGATTATTAGTTATGCTACAGAAAGTTTTTTACAATTTGAATTACTGTAGTTTTTTCTTGATGTTGTAGATTAGATGTAAACATTGGTGTTAATGCTATTTATGTTTTTTTTAAACTTTGTTTTGTTTTACCTTAATTTCTTTTTACGTATTTTACTAAATTCACTTTTTACTGGACATTTGGTGCAGATAGCCTAGCTGCTTTATGCTATAAAACACTAAATCAAGCAACACAAAATTTTATATCATTGTACATTCAAGTTAATGGTAATTTAAAGTCTGTAATGAGTGTAACTTGGAACAGAGTTGCACTCCAGTCCTTTAATGTTGTGTGTCTTTTGAATTGGTAAGAAAATTAGTCGTTAGGGATATACAGTAAACTGTCATTGTTTCGAAGTCGCTAGAACCGAATATATCACTTGTATCGAGGTTGTTGTCTGGTCCGGCCAACTGTCCATATAAATACATAGTAACAAAAGCCCCTTGAACCAAACTGCATGTATCGAAGTGTCGGCTTGTAACGATGTATAATTATTGTCCCTAGGGTGTGAAAAGCATCAATATTACATCCTTTGTATCGAACCAGGTACGAAGATATTTATTTTTCTCTTCTTTTCTAAATTAATTGTCACCGCTGCCGGCTGCCGACCACCCGCTACGCCGCTAGCAAGTGCAATTAGTCAGTCTCCACGCAACAATGTGTGGTGCCACCATCAAAATCTTACACTTGAGAAATAGCGGACTGCAGATGGGGTAGTAGATTAGCCTAGCAATGTTTTTACAACAATTATGGTCAATAACACTTTAAACATCTGCCCGCCCCAACTCACCCGCCCTCCCAGCAAAAATTAGCTTAGATATAAAATTTTCAGATTATGGCTCGAGTAGATTACACCTGGGCAGCCTGCATGCTGTGGCCTATAAAAGGCTAATCACAGTCAAATTAAACAGATCATTAATCATTGATCATGGCGAAGCACAAGCTTGTATCGATAGAAACTAAAATTGCAGCAATAGAAGAAGTTGAAAAAAAAAGTTGAAACAGAAATAGCAAAAGCATTTGATGTGCCTCTGAACACTTTGTCAACACGGTTGAAAAATAAAGAGGCCATATTGTCTTCTCAAGACAACTTTTGTCCCAATAGAAAACGCATGCGAACTGCAAAACATTCTGACCTAGAAGCGGCATTGCTTCTGTGGTTCAAAAATGCTACATCAGAGAATGTTCCTATCTCTGGGCCTGTTATGCAAGCAAAGGCAAAAAAACTTGCTGATCAAATGGGAATCACTGACTTTTGCATGAGTGATAGGTGGTTAACCCAATTCAAAAAAAAGACACAACATTCAATTTCGTACGATCTGTGGTGAGTCTGGTAGTGTAGAACCAGAGCAAACAAACCAGTGGACATCAACAACACTGCCATGTCTACTAGAAAACTACAGCCCACCGGATGTCTTCAATGCAGATGAGTCTGGCTTATTCTTTAAACTTCTGCCAGACAAGTCTCTTGTTATCAAGGGAGACTCCTGTCACGGCAGGAAGCGAGCAAAGAAGCGGCTGTCTGTTTTGGTATGCGCCAATATGGACGGCACCGAGAAGCTTCCTTTACTTGTCATAGGTGAGTGTCAAAAGCAGGTAAAAATATTTTCCTGTGTTTTCTATAGAAGTTGTTATTCTATGATTTTCTTCAGATTATTGACATGTAAATGTTTCATTTTTAATTTCAAGACATTAACCATGTACATTTTCTTTCTTTTTTTTTTTAGGAAAGGCAGCAAAACCGCGTTGCTTCAAAGATGTCAAAATCCTGCCAACATCATACAAAGCCAACAAGCGAGCTTGGATAACATCAGATCTATTCACTGAGTGGCTGAGAGAACTTGACCGAAAGTTTGTGCTGCAGAAAAGAAAGGTCCTTATGATAATTGACAACTGCCCCACCCACTCCAACCCCACTGGACTTAAGGCCATCAAGCTGGTGTTCCTGCCTCCCAATACCACAAGCAAGACACAGCCCATGGACCAAGGCATCATCGCCAATCTAAAACATCATTACCGCACCCTACTGCTACAGAGTCTTATTGATTCAATAGACAATAAAAGTGTTTTCACTGTGACTGTGCTTGAAGCCATGCGACTGCTACGCTCTGCCTGGTCATTGGTAAAGCAATCAACCATAGCCAATTGCTTCAGAACTCTTGGCTTCTCCTCTCCAGAGCCAGCATAAAACAGTGAGGACCCCGAGGATGACATACCATTGGCCCAGCTCTTGACACGTCTGAATGACGCTGGGTTTACGGTGGATGGCACAGCAGAGAACTATGAGACTGCTGATAATGATCTGATCACTAGCGTGCCCCTGACAGACAGTGATATTGTGGCCATGGTGCAAAATAAACAGACACCAGAAAATGACAGTGAAAGTGAAGATGACGACAATGAGGAACCCCCCGTCCCAACACATTCTGCAGCTCGTGAGATGTGCCTGCAACTTCAGAGATATCTTGAACACCAGGCTAACGCAGGACAGTTTATCTCTCAATTAAACATGATGGAGCATTTTGTGACCAAGTGCCAGAGGGACAGCAGTTCGCAAAAAAGCATTGTGCAATATTTCAAGTGACTCCAGTTAGACGTTCTTGCTGGTGTTTGTATCCTGTAAATTATAATTACATATGTCTATATTATGAATGTTATTTTTTTTTTTTACAAGTGCTGTTAATTGTCCTTTTAAATTTCATTAAATGTGTTTTAAGTGTTTACACACGTGTGACTTCTGAGTCTTTAATCCAATTACCGGTACTGCAACAGCCATCAGTTATAGGGCCTACCATTACCAGACTTGGCTAGTGAATGAAAAAAAAAAAAATCCTTTTTAACGACCTTCTTTTGTAACGAACAATTCTCTTTGGTCCCTACGACTTCGTTACAACGAGAGTTTACTGTATAGTGAAATATGTCACATTATGAGCTCCAGATAATCTTTAATTTCTCTATGTTAAATGTGAACCTTTTCCACAACTATGTGAAATTGTACAGGTTTTATTTTGCTCTGGATGTTTTCAGGAAATTCTGATTCAAAAAGAAAATGGTTGTTTAAGAAAAAAAAAACTTTTAGGTAAAAATTTGGCTGATTCATTAACCTTCATTATAATGAATTTTGTATGATGAGATTGTATATTTTTGTGATTAAGTTGCTGAAACCAGGTCAATCCCTTGAGTGTGTAATTTAAAATTCATAGAAGAAACAATGAAAAACCACAGCTTGTTGATTGATAATGAGTTTTAAGTTATTTTACTGATGCAAATACTGTTTAAATGTGTACATGGCCAGGTCATTTGTTGTGTAAATAATTTGGGAAGTCTTTTATAAGGATTAAAGAATCTTTAATGAATTCACAGTAAACCCCAAAAATGGTATAATTTACATGACAAAGATCTAATGAAACCATTACAAAGGCTACTGCACCCTAATCTTTAGTGCATTTTCCCATTATGTAAATATACATAATTTTTTGGATGAACCCAGGCTTATCTGTTACACTAATAGTAAAAGAATTAAGATTAATAGTCTTTAAAAGGGAATATAATCATTTAACATCTTGTAAGCTCCAATATATTTATAAAAAGTATAAAAAATGTGCATTATTAAATTCATGTCTTCAGTTGGTTTAGCAAGAATAAGTGAATAGTATTATCATAGGTTTTTAACTTTGTTTATGACTAGTCCTTAATGAACAGTAGTTTGTTAATCATCCACAAATCTCTGCTGTCCTTGATGAAGAAGAAGAGGAGTGTTTACATTTTCTGAGCAAGCTAGAAGTTGAGGAGTTTGAAGATATTAAGTCTGGCTATAGAATTAAGTTCTTTTTTGATGAAAACCCTTATTTCCAAAATGACATTCTTGTCAAAGAATTTCATCTGGGTTCATCAGGTGAGAAAATGTTTAGTTTTGGAATTCTAATATATATATATATATATGTGTGTGTATGTGAGATGGTGTTACTGTTGTAAGAAATAGTTTTAGGTGATAAGAGATTGTACTTTTGTTTTTAATAAATGTATATATCAATGTATTGTAAGGAACCACATGTAGAATGGTGGGTGTTTTGTTATAGAACTTGAGAATAACAGATGCATTGTCACTTTTGTCTCAAACAGTATCAAAAGATTGTTTCCTGTTATTACTTTTAGTTTGAGAGCAAATCTGATCAACAACTTTCAGATTTTTTTAATGTTTCATTTCCATATATTAGTGGCATAGTGAGACAAACTGTTGCATGATCGTATGATATTGGTGGTCAGAATTTTATTTTAGATACCTGATACTCTAGTTCAATCCAAATGCTAGTCTGGAATGAAGAGGCAACATCAGATTGTCCTTTTTTTGTTTTTGTGTATTTTTATTATGTACCAGTTTATTTCGAAAACAAGTTTCCTCTTTATTACATAAAAATTATAATTGGTACAGTATTGTACTAGCTTAATAAAATGTTTCATAGTAGGCTGCTTGCCTTAATTTTAAATTTTTCATTTCACCAAAGCTACATAAGTCATTACATGACAGTAACTTCTGAATATCTGGTATAAAAAAAAAACCAAAAACAACTAATTACCTAATGGGATAGGTAGTTGGTTTTGGGATAAAAAGCTGTAATGAGGGAAAGATACTTTTATTCAATAATGTGTATGTGAGAATGCTACTGGAATAAGCCTGTTTAAAAAAACAACACAAAAGCATTGGTGGTGGTGATATTGTTGCAAGAAAACATTAATTCTGTGGCTTCCATAGAATTCATCCTGTCTATAGGGCATAATCATACCATTAAATTGAAATTGTATAAATTAAATTTGTAGCTTTATTCTATAGATAGAAAATTGAAATTGAAATTATTCAATAAAAATTTGACTAGGGTTAAAGGTTTGTTATTAAATTGGGATATAGTACTAAAGAGAGGGGAGGTAGCTTTAAATAACAAAATGAGTTACATCCTATTGAAGTTAAATAATAGGGTAGTCAAGGTCAATATTATAATAGAAACTGATGAAAGTGATTGTTGCTCTATTACGTTTAATGCTTTGCTGTGTAAAGAGATCAGAAATAATATTTTGATTAAAAATTAAAAGAAATGATTTTCAAGGATAATTATTTTAAATACTCAAGGTAAACATTCCCTATAGAAAGAAAATGATGGCTGCAAGTGAAAAACCAGGTTGGCTCACAAATGGTATGAAAGGTAACATTTAAGTAATTTAAGTTGACTGGAATGACAAGAGATTTAGAAGATTAAAGAAGATAAAGTTGGTCAAAAAGGAAATTATAATATCTAAAAAGCTGGCAGAAAATGTAAAAATTAAGAGTATTTCTTTAAGCATATTAAAGATAAAATGTTAGGATAGGGTAGAACCTTTTAGGGATGATAAAGAAAGGCTTTGAGTTAGATGGCTAGGTTATAAAATTCTGATTTTTTTTCCCCCCTGTATTTCCTAATTAAGTAGTATTCCATACCTTGAACATATATGTGAAAACAAGTTAGAACAAGACAATTGCATTAATTCTGAGCTTATTAAGAAAATATTGGGAAGTTTAAAGAACAATAAGGCTTATGTTTCAGGTAATATTTCCTCAAGAGTTTTGTAGTTGGTTCAGAACTGGATAGGTGAGCTACTTGCTACTGTTTATTGAAAGCCCTTAAATAGTGGGCAGGTACCAGAGGATTGAAAATTATATGATGTTACTCCTCTTTTCAAGGAAGGTAATAAAAAATTGTAATTATAGGTTTATTTGTCTTACATCAGTTATGGGGACAATTTTTGAAGTTCTTTTAGAAGATGCTTTGAAGTTTGGAATTTTATTGGATAGTCAATATGGTTTCAGTAAGGAAAAATCTTGCCTTACAGATCTTTTGACTTTTTTTTTAAAGGTCACTGCTCAGGCAGATGAGGGAGTAGGCAGATTAAGGGAGTAGATTTGGTATATGTGGATTTTCAAAAACCCTTTGACAAAATGCAACATAAGGTTATCTCTATAGGTATGTAGGATAAGTTAGTAAATTGGATAGAAGAGTGCTTGGAATGAAATAAGCAGAGGTTCTTATAAATGGAGCTCAGTCAAACTGGGTTAGTGTCACAGGACTCGGTCTTAGAACCTTTGCTCTTTATTTACATCAGTGACATAGTTGAAAAATTGATTAAGGCTGCTGATGTTAATGTATTTGATGTTGCTAGTTGTGAAGAAGATGCTGCTTATTCACGAAAGGATTTAGAACATTTTATGAGTTTGTCAAATGAATGATAAATGGATTTTAGTTATAATAAATGCAAGATAATATATGTGGGTTATCATATAATTTGAATTATTAGTATAATGTGGATGGGAATAACCTTAATATTATCATGAACAAAAGGGATCTTGGTGTAACGGTTGATCGATCTCATAGCCCATCCATGTTGTTGCTAGTGGTAGGGTAAATAGGATTTTAGGTTGTATCTATAGAAATGTTAAATGCAAGTCTGAATAGGTAAGAATCTTATTACATAGGTTACTGGTTAGGCCACATTTAAAGTACTGTATTCAGTCATGGACTCCTTACCTAAGGAAGGACACTAAATTGTTGGAAAGAGTTTAGAAGAGGTTTGCTAGGATGGAGGTTTTTCATGTGAGGAGAATTTAAAATCTCTGAGATTGTTTTCTTTGGGAAAAAAAAAGAAGGGATCTGATTGAAGTGTTTAAAATTGTACAGCAAGAATTATAGAGTTAAGACATACAGATACAAAATTTGGCAAGGTAGGAATTATCTTCAGCTAAAACAGTTTTTTTATTTTTCCAATAAGGTGTTGTCTTCTAGAATGGGCTACTTTCATGTGAATCATAAGGGTTGACTCTAGAATTTTTAAAAATGTATAATACTTTAGAAGATAAAATAGCTGAGATGGATCAGTAGGTCCCTTGTCTCTAAACATTGTTATGCATGTGGGTGAAGTGGCTTTAATTTTACATTTAAAGTGACAATTTTACTTCATCTCTGTATGAGAAAGTTTGAGTTAGTGTTTTTGAGCATGGTGAGTTACCAATGATAAAATTTGACAAATAGTATTGTAAAACTTTTGGTTTCCAAATTACTGGCTTAAAATTAATTGGATTACTAAGACAGTACACATTTATCCATTCTTTACCAACTGGGTGTGCTTATTGACACACTCAGTCAAATCACTTTGCAGAGAAAATGTCAGTACCAATTATGTGCTTTAGCTGGAATTAAAAGTTTGTATTTAAATAAGGAAAAAAAAACTGACTTCATAATTGGGTTAATTATTACCAGTGGATTATAGAAAAGTGTTGATAATTAAGAAGAGCATGCAAGGTACATGCCATTAAGTACTAAAGTTACTGTAACTTGTTATTTACAGATATTACCTTTGAAGCTTGCAGTCATATCAAACTTAGATTTTCTTATAATGATATTAACTATTAATTTCCTCAGAGTGTCTAGAAAATTTGTTTGACATGAAATATTTGGAAAACTTTGAATCAAATTCTAGCCAGAAATGGAAGTGCAATGAAGATTTGGAAAATGAAATGCCAATGAAGTGTCACTCTGTTTTGAAATAATGCCAATTTGAATGCTGTAACTTCATTATAAGTGAAGCTTCATTTTTTTTGGGGCATTCTCAGTTTGTGAATCTTGGTTATCATGGTGTGAAATGATTGTCCATATCTCAGTTCTAGGAAGTTATAGAAAAGTGACCTTAACATATAATGAAAGTTCTTGTGAAAGGTGTTTAAGTTACAGTTCTCATTACTTTATTTATACTTTATTGAATTAAGATATTGGAGTATGTTAGCAAATATTTGCTAGAAGTTTTACAATAATGTAAGAAGACAGAAATCATTTTTTGAAATTAAAATCTACAACAAAGGCAGGCATTTTTAATAGTTTCTTCAAAGAGACATTACAGTGAAATATTTTTAAGTTTATGAAACAGTAATTCATACA